>NC_042286.1:3034512-3165184 GCF_901000725.2 Takifugu rubripes | reverse complement strand
TATAAAGATGCCTCATTGTTGCCCAAATGGTGACCTGCACCGGTGTCTTTACTGGTCTTGACCGGCTGCTCATTCCTGCTCATTTCTGGTCATATCTCCATGGATACCAATGCAAATTGAAACATGGTGATCTCTGAAACACCTTCCTCAGCAAGTTCTTCTTTAATGGAAAGAAACTGTTTGTTGTACCACTATGATGTCATGCTGCTTGTCTTTTACAACATGTCCTGTAATGGGCTGATTTTACCTGGTTTGCTCGGTCTAAACGCAGCTTAGAGCTGAAGTTTTTACTAAATAATCCCCGTGCTATTACTGGCAGCTAACTGATTATGGATGTTTATAGGGAATCGTGTTTTACCATCATGCACTTCGAACCAAAAGGTATTAGTGGGTGAGACATGAAATAGAATATATATATTTTTGCTATTTACACTTGGAATTTATAGTCAGAATTCAAAGTGTGAAAATATAAAAAAACAGTGTTCAGAGGTACATTATAAGGAAGGAAATGTTCTTACAGAGTAATTAATAATTAAACAGGCCATTATTACTACATTATGGGTAGATGATTACGTTTTTGCTCAAAGACCAAATGAAGATAGAAATGGAAAAAGTGACAATTCTCAGACAGTTTCCTGTGAATTTAATTATATATCAACTTCATAATCAGCTAACTTAATTACCAAAGTCTCCCTTTGAGCATGTCTGCCTTCCCGAGGTCTAACCGAGATAATAATAGCTGAATAGCTCCATTCAATTATCAAGCTCAGCAGGTGATTTTCACGCAGTACCAAGAGGGAAGACTTTTCAAATGTCAAAGGATTTGAAGCCTTTAGACTCAAAGGTGCTTTTCTTTTATATGGAACATCTGTGGTCCTACATCATATGCATCACGGCTAAGTCAACACTGAAAATTTAGCCCAGGAAACTATGCAACCTCTGAAAACTAATATGCTTTGAAAGAATCCTTCGTAATCTGTAAGGCAGGACAGGTTTTGACTTAAGTCTCAATAGGTGGTGTTCCAAAGTGTGTGCTGGCTTATGGAAAATGGCCTGCTCAGCTTCCCTCTCTGTTTCCAGCCAGATCCATTTCTTTTTCCCCTCTCTTTGCCTTTTTTTCGACCTTCGAGCTCACCAACCCGGAGCATAGTTGGATTTTTCCAAAGCTCAGCCTGGGGTTGTACCATGTGTGGCTTGACCCTTTTCCATGGCTCAGGAAGCGAAAGATCCCGTCCTTAGTTGAGTTGAGGGGAACAATTGAATTGCTGCTGGACTAAATGTCTCACTGACAGACTGACTGACGGACACGGCAGCTGTAGGACATAAAGGACACGGCCCATATTGCAGAGGCCTTTACATGGTTCTGAATGAATGCAGATAAAGTCAAATGCAGTTGCAGAAGTTAACAGGCATGGAGTAACAACTGCACCCGTGCAGCTGTTGAAAGTGCAGCATAAGAGACTTAAGTGTGTGCGAGCATGACCCAGTGGCAGCAACCCTGCTGATAATGCCTGCCAACAACTGCTGAATATCTTTCAGCAGCGACCTCCTCCTGTGCTTCATGCTGTCATTTTGGAGCTGATAACAGCCACCCACCTTCTGCCCGAGCAGCCCCGTCACTGGGCCGCTCTCACTACCCCTTTAATCTTCATTGAGGGGCCCAGCAGAGTGCAATTTATGACACTGGTTCCCTGCTTGGCCCAGTTCTCCTCCCTGGCTTGACTGCAAACATCTAATATTGAAGCTCTAGTTCCAGTTTTATGAACTACCCAATTTGTGTAATGACCCTACAAACGTGGTACAGAGGAAACTGTTTGCATTGTAAACAATAATTTAACGTCCACAACAATTTTCAGTGTTTTCTTTTGCAAATAAAACCTCTGGTTTCTATAGCAATAAGGAATTCCGTCAAAAACATACTGAGCAATAACAATAGATTATTGAGCAGTATCTTTGACATCATCATCATCATCTTTGAACTTATACAGTGAAATGGGACAGTGATGACCCGTCTCACTGACGGTCGCTGCTTGGGAGCGGTTTGTTGTTTTAGTATCTTTTGGCCTGCACGGATATCTGAAAGCATGGTTTGAATGCAAAAACATGGCGCTCGATAGGTGTTAGATTGGGGATAGAATTTCCCACTGAAAAACGAAAGTGCGTGAGCGGAGAGGACTTTGTATCATGTGGTGGAAAAGGACATGTCACGATACTTTAAATAGTATTTATTCCCCACCATTTATTATCCTTTGGTGCATTTCTGTCTGCATGCTGTGGGTTTGCGGGGTAATGTGGAAAATGCATCTCTCGCTGTTTCACACAGTAATATTTCCTCCTGTTTTAGACTCCCTGAGCACAAAAAGTAGCATCAGCTTGTAACGGGTTGTAACTCACTAACTACACCCTCTCTATAGCAAGTGGTGCGGTGGTCATGTAGTCCCGTCTGTCCTGGAGAATCAATGTACAACTGATGTGGTGCTCAGGAGTAACTGCCCCACGCCTAATGTGGCCATTTCTCACATGATTAATGAATTGGCAGATTGGACTCACTCTGACTGGGCTGACTGTGTATGTGTTGTTTGTATGTGTGTGATGTCAGTTTTTCAGGGGGAGGGTCCACAGAAGGGGTGACGATTTGGCACCATGAGTCAGGAGTTTGGGGAGTCGGGGGAGAGCTAAAGCAGAGAGATGGTCTCCATCTGTCAGCCTGGCCCATGGTAAAGTGGTCATCACTCAGGATTGATTAGCCACAAGCCCATTAGCCCCCTGGCTTTTTCTCTCTTTGCACTTTTTTTGCACTCTGTCGCTTCCCCAATCATTAATCTTTTTACCTTTTGCTCACCCCAGTCTCTCAACATTTCAAGGGTGCCTTTTACTTTCTCTGTTGCTTTCTGGCATCTCCTGGGCCAACTTTCACTGTGGTTTCTTCCTCATTCTGCCACTCCACACTTTCTTTCTGCATCAGTCCTTTCCTGTAACTGGGTTCCACTTCCCCCTGCAATTCACGGCACATCAAACCTCCTCTGACTCCTCGCCTGTTTTATGACAGGTCGACTAAGAGCAGATCAGTATGAGTGAATACCCAGAGACTCTACTGTCAAGACAACATGGTGCTCTAGGGTATGGGGGCCATTACTGGCCTCATCCATTTAGGTCAGTGTCCTTGGGGCTCTCAGTCTCCTTCTTGAGAAAATCAGTGCGATTGTACATTAAATGCAGATAAAAGAAATGGTAATAACTGGTTCTTCACTGTTCTTGTTTGGTGTAGGTTTTCTGTCCCAACATTTGATGAAAAAAGTTGATATCAGTTCCAAATCTGCAATGTCCACGTCAAATGTTGGTGGACTCACTTTGTATTATCAGGAGAAGGTTGGAAATTCTCTCAGAATTGATCTGTTATCAAACACATCCTATCTCTCACATTGTGTGGGGTCTGGAAACTGTCTTTCAACAATGGAATTTTTCCAGTTCTGGTTCAGATTAAGTCACAAAACAATCTGACTCCAGTTCCTGTTTGTTAGTAAGGCAATTTTGGGCATCAGAAAACTGCAATCTTCCAAACAATAATCAAGTGTTAACAAAAAATACCACATGAAACATTCAAGTCATGTAAAATGCATAAGGTGCTGTAAATGCAGCACCATGTTTGTTCTTCTTGATCTTGGACTCACTGGACTCACATCCAGCAACTGTAATAGCAGCAGCCCCAGCAGATGCATGGACTTGTCAAAATGCACAGCTGGATGAAGATGTGAACTGACTGAGAGGCCTAATGGCATCTCTGTGTGGCATTTGTGACATGGATGTAGGATGGCAGTGTGATGGGCACTCTGCACCTGACCATTGATAAGCCATCACAGTGCTGATGGAGTACTAACTGGTCTGTCATCTGCTGCTCAGGAAGTGCTGACAACCATCTTCCACTTAAGAAGAAGCTCAAAAGTAAGCCTGTCAGGAGTTTAAACACACACACGCACACACACACACACACACACACACACACACACACGCACACACACACACACACACAGGCCCGTATTCTGGATATTTCTGTACAAGGGAAGGAAATGTTTATCCATCTTCCATTTTCAAGCAGTTTGACACAATACAGTATTGTGTGTTTATCAAGTGGACATGATTTTAGAATGGAACACACATCAGTGTGTGTGTGTGTGTGTGTGTGTGTGTGTGTGTACATAGATGATGTGGGTCCAGTTGAGGCTATCTGGTTACTACAGTGGCTTAATGAGCTTGTTGATGTGAGACCTGCTGGAAGCAGCCACAGACAGTGAGTAACTTTAGAGGGATGCCTTGGGATATGATGGCATGGAAGGCCCCCCAGATCTCCACCCACACAGCCCTCCAGTACCCGCCTTTGTGGCTGACTTGCTTTGACCACACTCCCTTTCTTCTTTTTCCTCAGTATCCCCCAATGTAGAGATCTATGCACAGGGTGACAGACAGTTTCATTTACAGAATATATATATATATATATATATATATATATATATATATATATATATATAGTCAAGTGGATTTCGGCCTATATTTTCTCATGGGCCACTGAGTGCATTGAGACATTATTGCTTGGAAAACACAAACACACACACACACGCACCCACCACACCCACACCCACACACACACACCACACACACACCACACACACACACATACAAGTCAGCAAGTTGCTTTCTTTAGTGTCTTTTGAGGATGTTTGAGTGCATTCTCTATGCACACTTATGACTGTGGTGGTGAAGCAAGTCCAATAATCTGATTTCTGTTGGACTCCAGGATGAGAGTGTGCATGAGAGTTTATTTTGGAGAGAAAATTTAAATGCGTCAGGACACAGACAGCAATAATCAAGTCCCCTTGAAATATTAGCTGACTACGAATCCTATCAGTATTAATCAATGGGACAGGTTTTACACTGAAGCCATATGAATAAACAGTAGATACTATCCATAAGAAAACTATCTGATGGAAGGATATTAATATGTATGTATGTATGTTTGTATGTATGTATGTATGTGTGTGTGTGTGTGTGTGTGTGTGTGTGTGTGTGTGTATCTATGTATTTGTTTGGCCATTTGACTGATTTGACTTGATTGAATGGTTTTGTCGCTATTGTGTAGCTCACACCCTTATTTTTATTGTTTTTTAATTTAGTGTTGATGTTTATTGTTTGCAACAAGGGTTAGAGAGTAATACTGCCCCAGTATTGCTAATTATTAGTATTGCTAAAGCTTTGACTTTATAAATCTGCAAATGGTGACTTTTTAGAAGGTAAATGGTAGGTTGGCAATATGCTGGATTTCTGACCTTTGCTGTTTTTTAAGTTGGAAGTTTTTAATTTAAGTCTTAACATCTCTTATTATATGATTTTGGACTTTGGTATTGGATATCTGAAATCATGTTTTGTTGGTTCGCGTATGAAAGACCACTTTGTCTGTCTGTCTGACTCCAGAATTTCACACTTCAAACCACCACATTGTCACGATACGATTGCTTGCAGAAAGAATGCAGATATGTCAACTTATTTAACACTCCACAGAATTCTGCGTCAGTGATATCTGTTGGGCAAACATCTTAGTCATGTTGCTGCTTGCCAATTGTCACTAAGCCACAATGACCTTGTTAAAAACAACCCATGTTTTCAGTTACACATACAATGACTTGGTGAAAAACATACTGCTAATGGTAAACATGATTAAGGAGGAATTCCCACCTCTGGGTGGAACTAGCAACACATTCAGCTGTTTCTGGAGAAACGGTGACCCGTGTTGTCTTAAGGCTTGTGCAACCTGCTGCTAAGGTTCTAAATTTGAACCCATTTCTGTGTGTCTGTGCTCTTGAGCCACACCATTCCCCCAGGTGAAATAAGCTTTAGCACATCTACTAAAATAGAGTGTCTTTCAGAGGATGAGGCAGAGAGCTACGCTCAAGCGCCATTAGTCTCGGGGGGTGGGGGGTTGTCCCTCAGCTTGTCATCTTTAGGGAAATTCTAAACTCCGAGCAGAATTCTTGTGTTAAGACTGACTGACTAATTGTGGGTCGACCTAACAAACATCTAAAATGACTGTGTATTGGGAAGGGGGGGGGGGGGGGGGGGGAGGGGGATTTAATGCAGCGTAAGCCTACTCAATGGGATTACATCCTAAAACGATCAAATATGATTGTGGCAACATGGAGCTCTATGTCCTCCTATCCTTCTCTTAAGCTTCCAAATAATACCCACATTTGACAAAAGCTAGCGCTTGTCCCAAGATGGTGTCACTAACGCTGAATTCTGTGGGTGCATGTCAGCTGGGAGAGGCGTGTGTCTCTGGAAGAGAGCAGCTCTGCTGGAGAAGAAAACATAAGCTTGTCATTCAGCGCTTTTGCCTCATTAAATCTGCAGACGTGCCCTACTTTCCTCTTCCTCCTCCACTGGACTCTCGTGCTTGTGAGCAGATTTGGTAGAGGATGAGAGGAAGGGGGGGGGGGGGGGGCATTTCATTAAATATCCATACTCCATGAGCCTTCCTGCAGCGCTGCTTGACATAGATTTGTGCATGTGTTTAAAGAGGGCAGGAAGGAGCTATACTGTATATACAGTGCATGTTTTCGCTGTCTTTTGTCTTGATTTACTCGTCCATCCTGTTGTGGTTCATGCAGCTCTTCTGCTCTCCTCTATCTTCACAAACACACAGATAAGCTTGTCCTTCTAACCTCCCCCATCCCCTTATTTTCCCTGCAGTCCTCCCTAGTGTGACATTGAGCAGCCCAGATTCCTTCTCTGCCACACCCACCTACCCCCACTCCCTTTCCCGTCTCTTTCTCCCCTACTTCTTCCCTCTCCATCATAGACCGAAAGCTGTCAAAACACAGGCGCCTCCCATTTACAAAGTCCAAGAAGCATCTTTACTAAAAAATGTCAAACCAAAGCAGTTTTGTGATGGTTCTTGTTCAGCATGCAGCTGCTAACAGATCTCCCCATTTTTGCAGCGCTGATAAAAACTCTCTCCCCACACCAAAATGTACGGATAATCTCTAAATCATCTGGGGGCATCATTTCAATTTGGGGGACATAATCTCTCCAGCGTGTCCTGGATCTGCCGTGGTGTCTCCTTTCAGATGGACGTGCTTGAAGCACCTCCTCAGGGAGACATATGGGGAGCTCCCTGACCAGATGCCCACACGACCTCAGCTCTCCCTATGACAGCAGCAGCGCTAGTTTGAATCCCTCATGAATGGAGCTCCTTTTTCCAGTTCTGAGCCCCAGTTTGCCTAATGGTTCATCAGTTTTTACCTCAGACCAGCCAGTTATTACGTCTGCATTGCTTCTGAATTTTCAGAACACACAGTGTTAAATGGACAAAACAAAATTCCTTGTTTGGGAAAGAATAAGTTATATATGTTAAATGTTATATATGCTATATTTTAGGATATAAACTCAGGGATGTCTTTTAAAATTATTCCTATCCTGCAATCAAATCTGAAAGGGCCCATTTCCTCCCCCTGAAAAGTAATTCTGGTTATTAAACAGCACAGTCTGTGAAGATGTTTGAGGAATTCCCCATTAACTCATCTGTTACTGCAATGGTGAACAATAGTCTGACATCATATGTTGAGCAAATAACTTAAAGAATCTTAACGTAAAACTGTAATTGTCCTGACCTTAGGCTTAAACTGAAGTGCCAATCTCATTAATTTATATTCATGTCATACGGGTATTATTATTATTATTCTGACATCCATAGGAAGTTTATACAAAGTAATAAGAACATATACTGAGTTAAAGAGAAACACTAAAAACAATCAAACTCTATTTTTAACGTATTCTCCTGTTTCTGAGCTCTGAGAGGAACTTCGCCCTCCTCTGCAGCCACCAAACAAGTTCACTGCCAGAATGCTGAGTCAAAGCCTAATGGAAGACACCCAGACTCCTCCCCCAGTCTGTGCCAGCCAAAGCCTCAATCAGGCAAAACCGGTCTGCAAACAGGCACCATGGAGGATGGGTGGGTTTTTTTTTTTTTGCGAAACAACAGCGTGGCAGTCTGTATATGAGTGTGTCAGACACGAATGTTCCCTCTGATGAGATGTTTCACATCACTTCTTTGGTGGAAACAATGCCAAGCCACAGGGCATGTTAACAGTAATGCCCAGTGACTAACCAGACGATTTGTAAAGGCTGTCGCTCACCCATCAGTGACTTACCACACACCCCCCCACTCCCAAACATGGGCCGCCCTTAAGAGCAAAAGCCTTTCCTTTTAAGGATTGCGCCATCGGCTGTTAAATGTCCACACTCGCATTCAAAATACAGGTAACCAAAAGCAGAAGAAGATTTGTCTTTATTCTCGCCATAAGGGGAACCTGTTGAACAGAGCTGGGTGAGGGAAAAGTCCCCATCTTCCCACCATTCCTCAGCACAGATGCCTTGACAAATCTCCAGGTGCGAGTAAAAGTAAAAAGTCCCTAAATTAACACAAATACAAAACCGAAAATGAAAATGTTTCCTGGTTGTGTCAGGGGAAGTTCAAGGACAGAACGCAAATGCCTGACTTGTCAAAATCCACAAATCCCACAAGCGAGTCTTTAAATATGTCGCACCAACTGCGGCAGCAGCAGACGGTTATGGATTTGGTTACTGTCAGGCAGGAGCTGATATGATTTAAAATTGGAAAGATTTCTAAGCTTCAAAATAAAAGATTGTGAGCGGCTCTTTTGTATGTAGGCCTGGGTTTCATATAGACTCTGGATTAATGACTTTAGAGAGGACGCAGAGCCCACGGTCGACAGCGAGTAAATCAAAATGGCTGTTTAGCATCTCGGCCCTTTGTTCCAAATACAGTCAAAGTTTGGATGAAGGCTTAGCCCCAAGAGCTACTTCCACAGAGTCATGTGGAGGCCACTGGGACAGCTTTTATCCTCATCACTAAAGCGGTAAAGCAGCACCCTGTTGAGCTTACTGCGAGTGTTTGTGGGAAGCACTCAGTCGGGTTAGTTAAAGTTTGTTTACCATTGTTTCAGGGACAATTGATTAATTAATGCCCTGTTTCTGACAAAGAAGTTAAAAGAAAAACCCCAAAAACTTGCCCTGATTGGAAGATAGACCCACATTGAGCTGAAAATGTTTATTTCTTCCAGGAACCGAAGAGGCTACAGCAGATATGTGGTTACAAGGAGAGGACTCATCCACACACTCACTGATGGTGGTTTAGATTTCATTCAGTCAACTGAATACTCACCCATCTCAAATAAGTTGCTAAGCACCAGTTCACACTTGTTCTGTGTGTTCTTTGCCATAGATAAGGAGACATTATTGATACCAACCCCACGGTCTGAGTTGAATTGAATTTCAATAGCAACCATCATGTTTCTGACTTCACTGCTCATTCGGTTGAAGTTAAGAACTAAAAAAGACAAAAACAAAAGCCCACTTCACTCCAGTCATTGGATTTCCATCTTCTTCCGCAATTAAAGCTTTTATAGAGTTGAGCAAACAAAAGGTAACTCATTAATGCATTAGGTCCTCGTCCCTGGCAGACGGTGTGTGACCACACCCCGTTGTTACAGGTCCTTGGGTAGCGTGATATTACTTCATATATAAAGGTCACAAAAATAAAAATTGCTATTCAGAGGACCCACGTGTGCAATGTTGAATGCTGTAATAGCTCAATATTTGTCTCTACAGCCAATAATGACAGGGCAAAACAAAGGCATCAAATCTGAGAGATATTGTGATTAAGCCATAAGTCGTGATGTCTATTGTAATTGTATAGTGAGTGTTTGAATGTGTATCTTGTATTGTGTTGTCTGTGTTTTGTGTGCTCTGGGCTCCCTTTGGCAGTTTGTTGTGTGTATGTTGTTTGTTGTATTGGTGCTTGTCAGGTGTCTAACCATGTTTTTCCCTTGTAGATGCATTTTATTGCTTTTAAAGTCATGGCCAGGGAACTGCTGATGAAAACTTGCCTTTTGGCTGATTCTGGCTTTTTTAAACCAAGTGAAATCATGCGTTTCATGAAATTGTATCGTCCCCTTTCAAATAAACAAAGATAAACATATAGATGTCAGCGTGGAACAGAGCAAGAAGGTTCAAACACAGCACATTTCTTAGTAACACTCCAGCTTAATCACAGCTGTTTCACATCCTCTACAACTTATTAAGCTGGATGGAGTAAAGGCCCGCGTTTCATACGACATCTGCTAAGAGCTGCACGTGAGTGTGTGTGTGTATAAATAGGATGTTGTTTCTGTGTCATCGTGCGTCGCACAGCTATTGGCTCCGCCGCACATGTTGATGTCACCTCTTGGCACAAGTTTGTGATCTTTGGACCTGATCAGCAATTCTGCAGCAGCGACCCAATCGACTCACGGGGTCAAAGCTCCGTGTGGTGATGTCATGCAGCATGGAATGCAAACAAGAGGATTGGCGAGGGTTGGTGTGTGTGCCGGTGTGTGTTTGTGTGAGAGAGGGGTAACATTCGTGCTTCAGCGTTGTTTGAAAAACGGCTTGGTTGTTGGGGAAGAACAAACAGCCTGCCAGCTGTGACACAGTAGTCCCAGGAGAAACAGTACGATCAGTAACGCTCTCTGATGCCTGTATGAAAAGAAAAAGCCTTTTCTAAATATAACCCTTTTTTTAACAATGTCCTCTTCAACTCGCAACAAAACCAAAACTCCATCGTAACCATACCAACACGCTGAATTCCAACTTGTGACACTTCCTGTGTCGAGAATATTGCGAAATACGACAGAAATGTGACTCACCTGCTCAGCAGCCCTGCCAAAGCAGCATGAATGTGGCGGTGTGAAACTCCTCTGTGGTCAACTGGGGTTTAAAGGGAAGGTGTTAACGACTGTTGTGCTATCACCAAATACTTCAGGAGTTACCATGTTGATTTTATGATTCCAGAGTTTATGACCTTGGTTTTGTGGTGGGGGAAAAATAAGAACTAGGGAGGGAATACATAAATATAAGAGACTAGCCGTGTTACAGTATACATATGGAAAACAAAACTCTTTGCTTTGGGTTTATTGAGGCGTCGCTCTAAAAAGGAATGATTATCTCCCTTTTTATCCACTTATTTTATTGGACTTCCTGGATTCCTTGCAGGGTGGGTGGTGCAATAGTACGTAACAGGGTTCCTGGAGATTGAGGAGACAGACGACGACCACAGTCTTTAGGTTTAAACAGTATGACCGTCTGTGCCCTGTCTCTATTTTGGCTGTTCCGCCTGTGTGGGGTTTTTGTGCTGGAAAGTCCTCCTGTCTGCATATTTTAGTACTTGGAAAGAGTTGTAAGCCAGAATTATAGGATCTCAAACCTATGTTGGTTGACAGAGTGTCTGTGATGTAAGATCAGCGCCATATGTGTCAGTATTTCAATATAATGTACAACAAAAACATTTAGATATATTATAACAAACTGATTACACACAGGAAATTAACAGGCAGGGTAGTGAGATGCAGGAGAGTAAGATCACTGCTCATTTAAGGCAACTGGCAGGAAATGTACTTGAGTTCATGACTAAAACGACACAGAAGTGCTTCCTTTGTTTTAATAATATTAATATATAATAATAATATTTTATTCTAGCTGTATGGCTTCCTGTTCACTTCAGCAGTTAAAGCAAAAAACAACAAAGGAGCTCTAATCTAGAGATCTAGTTCATGACCACAGCACAGTTCAAGGAAGTTGAAGGCAGTGAGTGATATTTGTGACTCAATGTTGGTTCATGATGTTTAATTTCCTTGTCCCCAAACCAACTGTCATCCATCACGCGGCACTAGATCAGCTTCAGAATCATCTCCCACTCAGGGAGGATCCCATTCAACAATTGTGAATGAACATACCCAGGGTGTCTATTTATTTAAAAAGAGATGTTCACTTTTGAATTTGATTCCCCATTTGGCACAAACAAGAAGAAAAAGCATCTTTAGTTTTCCCACCTTTGGTTGTTGAATTGCCAGAACATCGTCTAACTTCTGCCACTTTTTACAATTCCATCCTGTTCTAACAATTTGATCAATTTCAGCCTGTGTAAACTACATTCATTTACATGTAATGTTTAACTTCTCTGCAGACCCTTTTTAATCTCTTATTTCTTAAGCACTGACAATGTTTCTGTAAGTCAGGGAGGTCAATGCCGTAGAAGTCAAATGAAGATTTTACCTTTAATCACATAACACACAATAAGACTCAGTGACCTTGCGATTATCCCTCGGTAACTAATTACACAATGCAATCATGTCTATACAGGCAGCGTTGAGCCTGATTTAATGAAGCTGTAAACCACTACAAGGGTAATGAAGGTTTTTTCCCACAGAATTTAAAAGAGACAACTAGAGAATATGCAAGCTAGTTGGAAAAGGGACCACCTGGTAGCCCAAATATGTTGGGATTTTAGTTTGTCCTCTAAAGACAGAAGATTTCTCATTTCCCTTTGCTGATTTCAAGAAACCAACATTGATGTGTGTTGAGCTGTTTGAGTCAAAATGTCGCGGACCAAGTGAAGTGGCAGTAAAGGCGTTTGGTTTTACAGCCTGTCTTTAAAAGCAGCAGGGCTCCGTCACTCTTTGTCACATTTATGGACCGTCTTACCTCATAGCCCACGGTGCTGCGATGTGGAGACGACTCTGTTTGAACAGACGTCACTGATGAATTAGGAATACAAAAGGATTATACCGGCTACTGCCAAATAACAAGGCACCATTAACACATTAAAACACTAGAAACAAAAGACTTGGAGAGTGCAGACCTCTGCCAAGCAGCTAATGTCTCCCCATATTGTGACTCACACCCAAAACTAATACAATTAATTGGAATACCTTTAATGAGGTTGTCTGCATACAAGGGTTAGCCTCAGTGAAAGGATCCCTGATTGAGGCAGTAGCTGTCACATTACCTCCTTCTCAAAAATATAGTGTTTTTTAGTTTTACGGTTATTCCGAGCAGCTACAGCAGTGGGACAATGCCTACTGTTAGTCGTTCTCTTTTAGACTGTATAATAAATAAGAAGAGGGCTACAAACTTTATGTGTACTTTAAGTAGAAAGAATAACTGTATGTGCCACTGAGAGGTTTCTGTTAAAGTACTCTCTGACAAATAATTCCGCTTGTCCACCTGATCTCATCTGATCTCTTCTCTATCTGTCGTCCCCCCTTCTTATCCTTCTCAACAAGAGGGTCCCCCCATATGAGCCTGATCCTGCTTAAGGTTTCTTCCACTTAAAAGGGAGTTTCCTCGCCACTGTTGTTGGTTGGGATCAGGCCCCCGGATTCTGTAAAGCACCTAGAGACACTTTTGATCCTAACAGACGCTTTATAAATAAAGATGAATTGAACTGAATTGTTTCCTGTAGCTACCAGATATGTAAAGATTCGATTATGATAAGCTTGTTATGACGTCATCCTGCATTATGGTTTATGTAAATGTTAATGTTTAACAAAAATGGTGAAATATGGGGCTCCGAATTTTTCCCTGGTAATTGACTTAATCTTAAAATACTTGATGAGAGGATGTGAGTGTGGAGCTCAGGGGGTCTGTAGGAACTTCCTGTTGCTGAAATTCTCCCACGCTGTAAACCTCGTGTGAAGGGCCAGAGAGGGGTAGGGGCTACAGACATACAGACCCAGCCACGGCTCGCACAGCGGGACGTTTGCCCGTCAGGATCCTCCTGCCTCTGCTTCTCTCTCTGCATGCAGACAGCTCAGAAAAGAAGTGCCACTTTGCAAAAAGCAACACAAAGAGCAGAAATCTTCGCGCACAGTCTAATCCGGAGGAGCCGAGGGTCGGCTGGGGTTTCTCTCTCGCTCGCTCTCTTTGTGCCTGTCCAGCAGCCCTGTTTCTTGATGAAAATGTCCTGCTGGATCAGGGCATTAGACGCCCGCTCTAATCCCGTGTAATTTCCCACAATCCCCTTTGCCTGCATCCTGCCAAGGAGGCCTTCGGCGCCCTGCTGAGCTTCTTGCTGCTGGCTTTGGCATTCCCACAACCCTGCTCATACAGCATTTCCGCCGCCGTTGGAGAGGAGACAAGACTTTCTGTCCACCCTTTCATCTGCCCTCACATCAAAGCAGAAAGGAGATGTCTGCTGATGAGCATCTCCTCAGATTTCAAAGGTGACGCAGCTGAGACGGACAGGCTTCGATCGTCATTAGCATTAAAAGACCCGTCCACAATCGACTGACCCAAATCACATCTTGGGCATTGTTGTCCTCTGCTGCTAATGTTTATGTTTATGTGCACGGCCATGTGTGTGTTCGCCGCCATGATAATCCTCCTCAATCGCCTACTTATGTAAAATGCTTTATGATTCTTCTTCGGTCACATCACTGTGGGAAGGAGCCAAGCGACAGACTGTCTGCCCTATTGTCCAAATGTCTGTTACAAAAGCGTCCGGCAAAAGTGCTAAATTTGTTATCCTGATGTTCTCAATGGTCAGATAAGCCAGCACTGAAAGGATAAAACAGATGATTGCATAAAAAGGACATTCCTCATCAGCGCTAAAGTAAACATTGCATGCTGGAAAGTTTAGGATTAGAGGCAAGTTATAAAGTTTGCCAACATGGATGGTTTAGCTCATTTAATCATGTACACCCTTTGAATTGATGTGTGCTGCGATATAATGTCACATAATTCTAAAAAGCAACATAAAGACAAAGGAGAAGAAAGTACAAATGTCGGAATAACTGCTAATCATTAAAAACATTTTATAAAATGTGTGTGAATAAAAATGTGTCTTGAAATGGTTGAGAAATATTGAAAAATAGATAAGCCACTTGAAGAATGTTTATCCCTTTTGGGGTCATATAGGATCCCAGCTGTATATGGGCCTAAACAGGGTGACCCCCAGCTCTACCTGGGCCCGAAGTGAGCATTTGGGGATTCGGTACCTTGCTCAAGGGTACATCAGTGATGCTCTGAATGTGTCCTGAATGTGTCCCTGTTACCAGAATGCCTTCTGGTTTTGTCCATGCCTGGACTTGAACCAACAACCCACCGCTTCTCAGCCTAGTCCCCCTACAGACTGCTGATATCCCATTGAGAGTATCATTATCATGTATTTATGTAGGAACGCCATCATCGATATGTATGGAGTTACTAAATTTATTCAGCCAGGAAATGAATCAGATTCTTGTGGTCATGTGGGTGATGCCAGTATTGCATAAATTGAGTGAATTGTTGTACTTTTTTTTGTTGCCTACATTACATTTACGGTATGTCATATTACACATCTTGCAGCAGTATGGTAACCACAGTCTTACAGGAGTCTAAAGAATGGATCCTGACTTGACCCCACAGACTGGAGTGTGTTGTTAATGACAATCGTGCTTAGGAATCTTTGTCATGGGACACTTTTGTAAAAAAACGTGCAAATGTCGTTTCCTCATTTTTAGGAATATGTGCTGCTGGGTGTATTTAGCCACACTTATGTAAGCATGCGTGTATGCGTGAAAGTGTGCCACTGTGTCTGCATGTGTATGAATGCATGCACGCTTTTTAGGTTAGCCATTTGGCATGTAAGGCTAAAGATGACCTAATTCCATTCAGTGCAGCTCTGGTCCATTAGCAGCTACTTGTGTTAGCCAATATTTGCATGTATGATGTGATTTCTGTGGCAGGCAGAAACACTTTGGCTAACTCTTCTTCCAATTGTTACTTTTATTTGGCTTTGGAAACAGAATAAATAATCTTTGTGAAACAGTTGAAGTGATCAACTCATCTTTGTTTTGATAGCATCTGTCACAGTTTGAAACCCAGGGTCCCCAGCAAGCAACAGTGGCAAGGAAAAACCTCACTTTCAACAGGAAGAAACCTTGAGCAAGACATATTACTGGCAAAAGTATGAAAAATGAACTTGCAATTTGTTGGCGATACATTTAAACTGTAATACCAGAAGAAGAATTAAAAGGCTGACCTCAGTTGTAAACATAGCCTATACCATAGCCTGCGCGTTCCAACTCATGATAAATCAAACTAAACTAGCTGAGGTTGGGCTTCTGGCAACCAACAGAGTTTAAACTGCAGAGTTTACAAATGTTTTTTTTTTTTTTTTTTATGTGCTTCTGCTTTGCAAGTAGGTATAGAAATAGCAGAGAGGTATAGAAATAGCACAGAAATGCAGACGCAACTCAGGGTGTCTCTGCCCTACAGTCAACCAATCAGCTGCTGTTTTCAGATGTAACCACAGCAGATTTTCCTTAGCGTAATTTACCGCCAAAGTCTTCTCGGGAGTGGGCGTGGCCAGTCACCAGATAACGTCACATATACAGTTCTAAGACACCTATGAACAGCTGTCTCCAGATGTCCTGTGTCTGTATTAAAAACTCTTCTCTGAAAAACCATAAAGTCCTTAATACACAGGGTGAGGCTCAAACTTGTTTGCATCCATCTTCCATGTTTTTATGTAGTTTTAGGTGTCACTATGAGAACAAATTACAAATCGTGGTAATATGTTTCATCCAATGGCCATTTGATGTCTCTCTTATCTATGCAAGTACGCACTACAATTCAAAGGGTAATCAGAAAGAAATAATGACAATTGGTGCTGTTCCATGAATTTAGACTCCTTCTCTTCACCCTGATGGTTCCCGCTCATCTCGTGGTGCAACACAGGGGGGGAATTTTCCGTCCGCCATCACAGAAGCTGACTCAAGAAAAGAATTCTTCCTCTGGAGCGAGTTCACTGTCATCACTTCCACCATGTCCTGAGATGCTGCGTCTTTCTTTAGTAACGCAAAACTCTTGAGCTCAGCAAAATCTAAATGCGGTCCTCTCATTTCCTCCAAGACTGGCTGCATTGCTGTCCTGGACCTGGAACGGCAAATGTTTGCTTTGGTTTTCTTGGTTTTAAAATGTCTGCTGTCAGAGCCAAGAAAGGAATTCTCTGCATGAAAAACAGAAACTTAGAGAATCCATTCTGATTTACAACAGATGTCCAGTCCAACGTAACCATGTAATTCTTTCTTTGGTTTTGAATCGATGACCAAACATGTCTTGCTGGGGGCGGTTGGAGGTGGGGGGAGGTTGCAGGTTTGACCCCATTGTGCTTTTGCGGTGAATGTAAGATTCTTTTTCTGTGGTGCCACTGGAAAACATAAGTCAACGCGCGGTGACAGAAGGCAGCTCCGCCTACAGCGCTTTGACGAGAGCTTGACACGAGCGGGTGTTGTGAAAACGTGCGTTTCGTTTGCAGTGTTCGTGTTTCTCCTGGGGGGTTTATTAAAACTAAATCCATATTGAGAAATCACTCAACAAGTGACACATTTTCACCCAGCAAAAGCAAATCCCTTGATCGCGCCGTCCTTTCAGACTACAATTTCAATCAATCATCCTCCCGTGTGTCCTAGTCCTCCATCCTGCTGCCCTGCCCCCAGGCCCTCTGAAGAACTCCCCAATGAGATTGGCGTCTCTTGGCTCAAGGCTCTCAGACTGTTTGCAGCGTTTGGGATGTTTGGTATGTACTGTAGCGAACCCTCTCCTTCTGTTTTCTGATCCTCTCCCCGCTCTGTCAGTCAATCCCAGCAGAGGTCAGGAGGTCGAGATCGCCAACAGCAGCTTCGTCCATTAGCTGGCCGACGGCTCGCGGCGTTAGCGGCATCAATAGGCGCTTCGTGCACATTAGTAAATGAGCACAGATGAGCCAAGAAAAAGCCAAAACATTCACAGCAACCTATGAAAATGCATCTGATCAAACATAGGGCAGAGACCAGCTCTATGAATTGTTATCCAGGCAAAGAGGGACAGCGCTGCTCCTGGGACTAGAGCAGGTGTCGTGGGACTAGAAGCAAATGTTTGGGGAAAGATTCTGTAAACTGTGCTGCTGGAAGAGTTCAGTTGGGGAATTTGAGGAAAACTGCCCGATCTTGCTTATATTCATGCTGGATTTTAGAATGATGATAAATGCAAATATTAAAGTCTTGTGTTTCATCTTGTTTGACTTCTTTGGTTTCAGACTGAGCATTTAGAAATATGCAAATGACATCTGATTTAAGGAAATGCTTTAAAATCTGCCCCTGGAGTAACATCCACATGCATATTCTGTAATGCTTTTCAGTTTATTGCGCTATTGAAGTGAAGGGACACAAACCTTTCAAACTATAAATATGCCAGAATCAGATATCTATACAAATGGTTAGTGTTTATCTTCCTTCTGGACTAATTCATAATTCAAGGCAGAAAATGACTCATTCCTCTGTTTCCAAGTAATCCTAAAATCTGTACTGACTGAAAATTGAAGCTAAAGCTGATCTTATATGTAAAAATGTATTGTTTCTGTGCATTGGTTACACCATTTTTTTCTGTTATCAGATCACATGCAGCACCTCCAGCCAAATAAAAGCTTTGTCTGCCCTCCATTGTGAGCCCTAATCTTAATTGGAAACTGCTGGAGGCGAGGCTGGGGGAAGAGCGGATCATACAGAGGAGAGGGAGGGGAGCGACAAGAGGAGCGACAGGCAGATAAAGCTTTGACAGCATATATATCAAATCCAGGCCTCTGACAGCAACAGACATCAAATCATTGACACTGGCCTGTGTGTTTTTAGCTGGACATGCAGAGCTCTTCTTCTGTGTGTGTTTGTGTGTGTGTGTGTGTATGTGTGTGTCATTAGCAAGTGTCACAAGGTTTCATCAACCTTCATGAAAGACAGCAGTATGTACCAGAGTTAGAGCGGTGAGACCCACTAGAAGCTGGAAAAATTAATTGACCTTTTATACGGTAGCAGAATCTTCAGATTTCTCTGCCAGTTAGAAGTTGTTGCTTTTGTGATGGTTTTAGGACTTTGATATTCCCACCTTGGAACCACCGAGTCAGGCAAATGGTTGCGAAGGACGCCAACGTAAAATCAACATCACCTTCGCTTCCATGAATACAGGATTAATGGAATGTTTTGCTGATGTCATTGGCTTTAAAACAGCAAAAACAGAGAAAATGGCCACAGAAAAGAGTTTTTCAACCATGTGCTGTGAAAATGGAGGTAGACTGGAGTTGTAGAAGAAAACAGCATGCTGGGATTACTGGAATGAAGAGAATTGCCTCATCCTATTGGATTCATCATGCGAAATCACCACTTGTTGCATCCTGCGAGTGTAAAACTGATTCCAGCCGCTTGGCCGAACCCCTCCAATGTTTTACCCAATGGACTGAAAACAATGAAATGGAATCTATTAGAGATGATTTTATGGTGATTGTTGCGATTATGTATTATAAAACAACGCTAAAGGACATGTTTCCATTAGCAATTTGCCATTCTTTCTATGTGATGTCAAAAATGGACATAATTTCTGTCTGCCAACACTGATTCAGAGGCGTTTTGCTGCCTGTGACCAGAGAGACCACATCTCTCTAAAAAAAACCCTCCTATTTAGAGTATAACTCTATAATAATGATGGTGAAGAGAGCATTTGAATGACAACAGACATCAATTCATTGATCTGCTTCTTTCTGTAACAGTGTTGTTGGTGTTTTCTATCGTAAACTGGACTAAACCATTCTGGGATGACCCATTACTCCAACACTCTAGAGCTGGAGAGGCCTGACGGATCGAAGGAGAAACATCTTCAGGGATGAGAAAGAAGTCCAGCTGCCTTCCAGTTGAGGCAGCGTCAACAGGATGCTCCACCTTTCTCCTGTCTCATGTGAATCTGTAACAATGTTTGAGCCAGGGAGGAGTCTATGTCCTGCTCTGCATTACTCCCCTTTATGAGGTCACGCCGCAGTCCTGCAGCTGCAGATACCACCGTGATTGACAGCTTTTGTTTAAAATGAAATGGCGTCTAAGACTGACACGTTTGACACTGTCCCTCCAGCACATGAGCATCAGAACAGTTTTTGTACTAAATCGCTCGCTTCAGCGTATGGAAATCCAAAAGCCAGCAATGCCGTGACGGTTTTTGTGATTGAGTTACATTTGGCTGACGTTAGCCTACATCTGCTTTCAATTTTGAACAGTTTAGACAGGGCCATCGTCGAGGGACGCCTGGGTCTCATCTGGATCCAATAGGTGATGAGAGGAAACGGAGCATTCCTGAAACTCTGATGCCTGAAGTGTTCACCGAAATGGGTCAGAATCTTTAGCCACAGGGTCCACGTGGAGATTTGCGGGCTTGTTTGCATGTGTTTGGTTTTGCTTTCCCATTTGAAGAGCGTTGAGCCTGTTTGCGGATCATTTTCACATGTGGGTGTGAATCAGTGGTACGTGCGCGTGTGTAGGTCTAATTGCCTCTTTGAAATGTTACACCTCATTCCTGGAATACTTTAACAAATCTGGTTACAGGTTGCACGTGAATTTTTTTTTGCTGTTTTTAGCATATAATATTGTATTTCCATGTAGATGTCTTTACGTCACAACCAGTGTGGGTTATACGTTGCATTTTTATATTATTTTCTTACAGAAGAGGTAATCAGCAAATTTAAAACGTCAATGGAATTCAATTTCAACCAGATAAATCACACGTAGCACTACTAATTAAACGAATAATGCCATTTTAATGGTATTAGAAGTAATGACGCCGTGCCAAAGCACACCAGCCCCCTCAGTTATTACTGACTAAGTGTGTTTGGAGAGTCTGTGCACATGAACGTGCTTGAGTGATGTGCCGGTGTTAAACACAGTGATTACTGTCGGCAGCTGCTGCAGCAGAACAGAGCGTCTGGAGGCTGCGCATCACCCATCCAACCATTCTTCATCAGTCAGTGTTCAGCCATCACTGTTCAGAAAATGGAAAATCAGCCAATACGTGTTAATTCATAATAGACCTTCAGTTGCATAAAGGTTACATTCTGTCGTGTTTAATGACTATAAAGCAACAGGGACATTTTAATGCTTAGAATAGCTGTGGTTTCTTTAAGTGGCTATTCTTATTAAGTGTGTATCTGAACTTAATTTTTGTCTGCTCAAAATAATTCAGTTTGCCGGAGTTTTGTTTATATAGCATCTGTTAAGGTCAAGACGTTTTTTTTTTAGAAACCCAGAGCCTACTTGAAGAAAAAGGGGAAGAAATCTTGAGGATGTGCAGACTCATGTATATAAAAAGTTTAATGGCCAGGATGTCTCTCTTTTTTTTGTCCCATTTGACTTCAATTTATCTACAGATCTGAGCCCATCAATTTTCTTTGGACATCGAAGGAATAATCAGGAACTGTGGCCATCGCAGCAGTGGGATGCCCTATTCATCAGCTGAAAAGTTTATCTCCATTAGTCAGCGCGACCCTGCTGCCTCAGCGGAGTCTGTAAAGTAATGAGCCGTAGACTTTGTCCATTCACCGTTACGACCAGAGGCAGCTCAGCCAGCGATGTGGTGCGGTACCTCACACAGACGTTGGCTCCGCACCATGGGAACACACGGGCCCCTTTTGTCTTATGGCATCAGAAGCACAGTTTGGCCCACTTTCGGTCTCAGATGGCCGGCGATTGTGAGGCAAATGTGGGGAAACTCCATGGAGATAAAACGCAGTTGCGATAGTGGAGGTAGCACCGGTTTCTGCTGCTGGGACCGGAGAAGGAAACATTCCTGAAGGGTCAGAGGGCAAACACTCTACTTCCTGTCACTGGGGACGATGTGACTGGAGGAGCGTGAAGGGGAGACAGAAGGATATGGAAGAGAGGGAGGTTTGTTGGATTTTTCGGTGTCCCTGTTTTCCACTCTCCTCCACCCATCCTGTCATTTCTGACATTTGGACAAATTAGCTGATATGTTCAAACTCTATGTTTTCTGGCCTCCTGGGCTCCCAGCAGCTTCAGTCTGATCTGTCTTGGTGGGCACGAGTGCAGGTTCCCCTCTTCATCACCTCCCAGGCCTTTGCCCTGTCTGCTGTTTCTTGCAGGGCCCCCTGGTGCCATCTGATCCCCAGTGAGGAGCTTTGGATGGGGGTGATTTACTGGTGGCCCCTGTGTTTGTTTTCCCTTCCCCAGCTGTTGGTCCAGCTAAGCACCCTGCTTAGCGGCCAAGTTGTGCCGTTGTGTGAACGTGTTTGTCTATCATTTCCTCCATGAGTGCAACATTTGGGTTATCGAGTTTAAGGAAATTACTATTTTTGACTTTGTGTTAACAAAAGCGTTTAATGTTTTTTTTTCTGTTTTGTGAAAAATAATGATCAAAATGATATTGGCTATAAATTTGTGTTGTTCTTGCATATAATGCTGGTAGAGCTTGGTATCAATCCCTCCATAGACCCTGACAACTCAATGAGTACCGTAACTAAGGCTGGCCACTATTTAAATGTCAGTCAACAATGAAATTCATTGTATGGATTTCAGCCTCAGGCAACATAGATGAATTAAAATAGCGCCGATGGAGCACAACAAAATTTAATTAGCTGACAAAGCTCTCTCTTTCTCTTTCTCTCTCTCTCTCTCTCTCTCTCTCTCTCTCTCTCACACACACACACACACACGCACACACACACACACACACACACAATCATGGCATCAGCCAGCGATCTACTATGTGTTAATGTAATTATTTGACACATGCTGCCCTACAAACGCTTCCTGAGCAGGTGGCGATGGTTTGGTCTGGCAAGCACACACACTCGCACGCACGCACACAGTCCTATCATTTTTATTCCCGAGGTAAACCAAATCACCAATATCATTAGCGAGTGGCGACTGGTCACCTGTGAGGTTTGGCTGCTCTCTGGGCACCCATTACTTGGCCAGGGAGTCGTGACTCTGGATACACTTGTCACCGACATGGCCTCATCAGGAGCACATGTCTGGTGCTTTGAATTGTGATCACCATTTTTTCCAACAACAAAAATCACCTTCATGTCTCAAAGCCATTTAAGCCTTTGTGAAACACTGAACATTTAATCTTCAACAGACAATACTGCAAAATGCTTACTAGTTTTGTTTTATAACCTCCTGCTCCCTGGCATTAGACTGACAATTACGGATGCAGGAGACTGGTTCGAAGGAGAGCGCGCACACACACACACACACACACACACACACACACACACACACACACACACACACACACACACACAAAGATCGTAACATGAAAAACTTTGCCCTGCCCGTTGAAGCACACACATCAAGAAGCACTGATGCATGTGAGTGTAATACACGTCTGTGTTTAAGGCTTTTGCTGGGGGAGGCTCAGGAAGGCAAGGGGGCCAGCTCTGGCTGCAACAACACACATTTAAATGCCAGCAGACAATCATACATTCCAGATTAGAAAGGAATGCAAACATGAAAACACACTTATTATCTTAATATGCATTCCAAGCATTCACGTGTGAACTTAATGTACATACACTTGCACTCCTTCTGGATCCGCGTTCCTTCCCCCACTGCCTCCAACATTTATCACCCTCATACAATCGCATATCATTCCAACAGTTCACAGGGACATTGTTGGTCTCACCTCCTCCACACTCCTTTGCTTTGCATCATCAACCAACTCTTTGATAAAGAAGCAAGGGACAGGCATACTTGGGTACCCTTTTACAATAAAACAGGGATTAATAAATAGTTTAAAGCATGCACAAATCATTACAAAGAACAAAAAACAAGTGACAACACAGGTTTTCTGCAGAATCACTGGATTCTTCTGTGTCACAATAATAACACAATTTGTTTATTGTGACCACTCAGGATCACCTCACAACAATGAAAAAATAAGAAACAATTAAACACAGTAACAGCAAAAAACCAATAAATGGCTACAATAGAAATTCAAAAGCACAAAAAAGAGCAGTTGGGAAGGAGGTAATAGATAAAGTCAGTGAGGTTATTCCAGGCTTATATCGAAATATGGCCATTAGAGTTAGAAGCGAGGTGGAAATGTAAGATTTGAGGCCGGATATGAATGTGGCGAGGGGAGGATTTGACCTTCAGCTGAGAGGATGAGAGGCTCTAGACCCCACGGTGGTGGGCAGATTGGAGGGAGTATTGGGTTGAAGGGCAGGATCTGAGAGTACACCACAAAGGAGTACTGAGGAGCTTCTGTAAATGGTTGATAGATTTGAAAGTGGGATGCATGCGATGTTCGATGGGAAGCCCAGTGGAGTTTCTGCAGGACAGGAGGGGGTTCTGGTGGCCACGATGCGGGTGGCAGAAATTTGAACCAGTAGAAGTTTATGAATGAGAAGGTGAGAAATGTGTGACACCTCACCAACGCATATATGCAGTGTCCAGCACCTCTTTCCCCGCTCAGTGTGTTAGAAAAGCTCAGTGAAAATCTATGATTAAAAAATCTATGATAAAAAAACCTAATAGCAGGTATCAGTTGGTTTGAGGCACGGCGTCACAATAAGGCATCCCCTCTCTCGGCTGGGTGGGTCCTCAGTCGTTCCTTTTGGGTACATCTGCACCACAGGTGTGAGCTGTGACATAAGGTTTATCAAAACTGAAGTCCAGCTCTAAGGTCTCTTTAAAAAAAAATGAAATAACGGTAAGATGAAGTTGGGAGAATTCAGGGAGAAAGGCCATCAACAGTAAAGAGGGGAAGCGGGGGGCGGGTGGAAGAGCGGCCCTGGTGTCATGTGGAAGGAAAATGGAAAAGAGGTGCAGATTAGCTTAAAGCAAATGGCACGAGTCTAGTGAGAAGGGGAACCACATCAGCATTAAACTCTAGATCTAAAACCCTCTGGACTGATTCTGGAGGTGCCAGAGATGAGCATGGCAACATGGTCCCTGTCAGATTGCTGACAGGAGGACATTAGGGTGGGTTTGAAAGACATTTCTAGTTTGGCAGAGCCGAATCAAGAGCAGAGAAAAGGAGGAGAAGGAAAGAGGACAGACATGGAGAGACTTGGAGGAGGAGAGGGATTAAAATGAGGGAACAATAATCATGTAAAGGGATTTGAGCTGGACTTAGATCCACATTGATGTGGTCCTATTCTTTCATGTGGCTCTAGCCCGGACCTCTTAACCAAGCAATATCTTTTATTATTTTTCAATACATGTAATTTTTTTCCCCTTATGCGTTGACTCAGGTCAAAGCTCCCTCACACGTCTGCGTGGAAGATTTTAGGTTTGCTACAGTCTGGGGTAGTAATAAAGCCCCAGTGGAATGTGCTACTGCCACAAAAAACTGAGTCACTGCCTCACGCAGGGGCACGGCTGTCAGACGATCTGCCTGTCAGAGCAAAACACGATAACCATTTATTTATTTATTTTTGCCCACATGTCCCCCCCCAACATCTTCAGCGTGAAATTTAGGTCACTAAAGGACGGCGTTTTCCAGGCAGAGACTGAGAGCTTACTGTCCACTTGCTCTCTGTATGTAATTGAAAACATACAAATGGATTAGCTGGAGAGAGTTCAATGCCAGTGGGTCCATTGGGTTTGGATTCTCTAGAGGCTTCAGACCCTCTAATACTCCATAGAGGGGGAGAGAGGGGCATGATGGACAGATCTGGGGATTTAGGATCTTGTGAGACCAGTATTAAAGTCAAAAAATACTCAAATGAAAACAGGCAAAGGCAGAGAACAACTCGGAGAATATTGTCGGAAACTAGCTTGTGAAATTCAGGCTGAAAAAACTGCTGCTCTCACACTTCATGCATAATTCAGTTCCAATTATAATAGTATGCTAGCAGTATGACATCATTCCACCCATCCTATTGAGTAGGAAAATAACATTTAACCTGTTGACTGCAGTCTTTATGCCGGGCTCTGGCTGGAGAAGATAACAAACAACTGTTGAGATTTCTGTTGTCAGTCTTTCTGCTTTTTTTTTAAAGAGCATTGTAACAATATCTGATCCATCTCAACACAATAATCCTTTACAGAGTTTACAACGGAATGGCAGCCGCAGACGTGTCCCTCCTGCCCCGAGACGGTCAACTGCTGAGCCTTTTTTTTTTTTTTGGTCACTCTTTGCGCCTACTTATTGCAATAATGCTTCCAGCAAACACACAATATTGTATTTGTAATGGAATATGTGAATAATGCAGGCGGATTACGATTTTTCGACCTTTTGTTCTCTGCTGCAGATGTTTCTTGAGGAGCAGTTAATACCGTAGATAAGGCTCACAAGGTTGCCGTCCACTAATGCCTTGCTCCGTACGTCACAGTTGGCTTGGAGATGGTTGTTAAAGCACTGATAAGGCGACCTTTTCTTTGACTAATGATGGTCAAGAGGGCTGTTGCAGATGGTTTTGTTGTTTTGAATTTTATTGAGATACAAAGTGGTCGGAATTCCAGTTATTCCCTCCATTATTATCGTTATTCGGGTTTCACGGTGAGAAATGCGCATGTTTGAGTCCAACCGTAAGGTATAGAAGAGCTACGGCGAGATGAGAGGTGGGAGAGAAGGAAGAGGAATACAAATGAGAGGAGAGACAGACGAGAGGATGGAGATAGCAAGAGAGGACAAAGCGAAGGTTTAGAAGGAGAGAATGGAGTACTCAGCACAGCAGCAGTCAATCTGAGCGAGCACATCCATGACCTAGATTCTCTGCCTCTCCCCAGATCCCTCTCCCTCATGAATGTTTGATTATGCCTTCCACAATAGTGGTATTTACACCAAACGGTTTTAAAATTACAATTCCTGTGTGTTAGAGCAGGAGGAGAGAGAGAGAGAGACGGAGATGAGGGAGGGGAAAAAATCCATCCCATCAATGTAAAGATGGCGGACAAATAGATTTGAGAATTCTCACCTCACAGGAAAGAATAATCTGGGTTTCTCAGGACCAGACAGCTCTGATTGTAAGAACAAATGATCACTGTCAGACACGTGCACCCCCCCGAAGGCAAATCTGACCGCCAACACATGACACAAGACACAAGACATGGACACAAGAGCGACATCAAGTTAGATAAAAATACAGCAAATTGAGGAGTTAAAATTTGCAACTTGACTTTGTGGTTAATGAAGAATCATCATGAATTTGAGACCCCATCCCTGAAAACAAAATAAAAATCAAACCCATAATTTCTCTTCATCCCCAAACTGGCTCCAAGCCACATCTCAGCGTGCCAGACGTCAGCATGACCACCGGTAAACCTCTGTCAGTGTTACCATGGTTACCATTCGGGGAAGTTAAGCTGCTCTGACTGCCATGAGAGATACAGAGAAGAGTCATGGACACCAGAAAACAAAATGGTGGCAAGATTAAACTGGTGATTCTGGGCTAAGCTCACATTTAACAAAGGTTGCTGGGACAGCACAAACGTGCACGAACACGCGCGTGACTGCAATCGCTCTCTTTCACTCTCTGTAAACCTTTTTTTTTCCCTTCCCACACGGTACACATGGGTTTATAAATATGCATGGAGAGAAATGCAGCAGTTGATTCCGTTTCGGTGACCAGGAAGAACTGGTTTGAAGTCAGTAATCTCCTAAAAATCCAGAGTTTGGAAGCTGCTGATATCCGGCTCCAAGTCAGGCAGCCAGATCATCGACCATTTCAGTGCCAGAATTAATATTGTTCCACAATGAGGAGAAAAAGCTTGAAGCTACAGGAAACACATAAATAAAAACACTATCTTAAATCTTTATTCTTGAAGCTTTGACTTTATTAAAACACACTTATGTGCGTCTCTGCATCCAGGTCTTCACTCTCTATATGCTTGAGACATGGAGAGTTTTTTGTCTAATCTTCTTCACTGATGTGTCCAGATGTCAGCAAGCACCAGACCCTTTAGGGGGACGTCGGCTGCTGTCCTTTCAAACCATCCCGAGCACCGAAGTGTCCATTTTACTTGCAGCTCATCCGATCTGATGTGACATCACCGTCGTGCACAAACTCACCCGCTTGTTAAATTCGACCTCTGCTCTTTCTCTCTGTCCGCCGTGGAGGGGGGGCTGCAGCCGCTGCAACCCCCTCACCCCCACCCCCATCATCACTACAGTCTGGTTCACCCAAATGAGTCTCTCTGCTACCACCACCACCACCACCACAGTTGCCACGGAAACCTAGCGTGAGGGTTTGGGGGAATGTGTGGTATTGCTGGGGATTGGTTGCTGGGGGCTAGATGCTTTCCAATCAAACCTGTTACTGGGGTGTGTGGGAGCCCCCCCCCCCCAACACCATGAGGGGAGGAGAGAGACAGAGAGAGAGCACAGTTGTGACAGACTGTGTTATTCTGTTATGGTGATGTTTAAACAGCCCGTTGTGCTTTATAAGAGCCATTTCACACGACTGCTCTTCACACCATGCTGACTTCATGATAACCTTTAAGTGAATATGTTTCTAATAACTAAGAAATGAAAGAAAACCTCAAGTGGATGTTTAGGGGAATTGTTCAGGTACTGATTAATCGTGGTGTTGGTTGTGTTGAGAATACTGATACGGGAGGGTTGCATTGATCAACGCAGTGCAATCCTGGCACTGCGGCAAAAATCCAAGTCCTTTTCCTCTTCACATCCAGCAGACGGAGATCCTGAATCCAAGCTGTGCTGTAATGGGATGGGACATGACCGGGGGACCAAGCCCCCAAAGGTTCCCGTGTCCCAGCAGTCGGAGACACGCAGAGCTACAACAGAATGACAAGTGCTCCCATTGAGACGCCCCCCCGCAGGTTCCAGCGGGGCTACCGCGAGCCTCGGATCTTAAGGGGCTGATGTCTGAGGCCGTACAGCAGGAGGGAATCTGCTGATGAAACAAACACAAATCAACAACCCCAATTAATGTACGGTGAAGACTGAATGCTAATACGACTCTCAGCTGTTACATTGCAGCTGCAGTGGTTTTACACTCTCTTCATGTCATTTTTGCACAGCGAGAGGTGAAGAGGGTTTGCAGAGAGTCTGTGGGACGCCAACAAAATTGTTTAGAAGGATAAAGAGCACTGGGACAGCTGCTGAACCCTGAAAGAGAAGAAGGTGAATAAGGAGTCACTTGTTGCCTCGGTTCAAGACCCTCCAAAGAAAGCTGCAAACGGATCTGGTAATGTTCCATGCTGAACACAGCATCTTTCTAATGAGCAAAATAGTGTACTGTTGGTTGATGAGTTTGCAGAGTGTATGCAAAAGCTCAAGGGTGATAAACACAACGAGGGGAAAATGCAAACACAGCATTTTAATTTATTTTTTTTTAGCATTTTGGTTTTCTCTGACTCTGTCTTGGTGTTTCGCAAAGTTGGAAAAAGGGGGAATGCAAATTCCTGATTTTGTTACTTTGTTCTATGACATTTCAAGTAGAAAAAACTGACCGTGTAGATGAGGATTTTCAAATTTATATACTGTAAAATCTGATCAGTGCAAAGATCTCAGCTTATAGACTTAGTCTCTGTAGTAAGTTTGTCAGATCTTCCTTCTGGGTAGCACAGTAACCTTATGACCCCCCCCCCCCCCCCCTTCTTATACTAACAGCTTCTTGTAATTACCACTAATGTATTTCCAGAATTTATGTCCATTCTCTTCTACCTGTCCTCCCCCCTTCTCCTCCCTCTCTACCATCAGCAGGAGGGTCCCTGCATGAGCCTGGTCCTGCTCAAGGTTTCTTCCTGTTAAAGGGGAATTTTTCCTTGCTTGTTGGGGTCAGGCCCTGGGATTCTGTAAAGCACCTAGAGACGCTTTATAAATAAAGATGATTTGAACTGACCTGAACTTCTGTCTCTCTGGTCTGGTTTTCTACGCTTTGATGAGGGACGAGGTTTAGGTTCTGCATTTTGATGTTGCACTTTTTATTTTATGCACATATTTATACACTGCGCTACCCATAATGTTACAGTGCTTGAATCCATTGCTGTGAAGTCATAACAGACAACATAATGTATATGGAACAGATATAATGATCTATTTAAGACGTTCTCAGAGCAGCTTTGGACAAAGACAGGCCAGTGCGAACTGTTCGACAACTAACATTCAACTTGGGGAACGTGTGCTGTTTGATCTTCTTACACCTTTTCCTCATTATGACACAAACATGTCAAAGAACCGTCTTTTCTGTCTGGATGATGGGCAGGAAGTAAATTCCAATAAGACCAAAACAGCCCCCCTCCCTCACCTGAACCAGAATATAATGCTTAGGAGAGAGTGTATCAAACTAAGTGGAACTGAGTGGCTCTGCTCTCACACTGTCTCCATGGGCTAATAACGCAGATTGTCTGTCTGAATCTATCGATGTCTTGGCTTAGTCTCTCTCTTCGTATATGTCTTTGGTCTCTATCTGATCTCCTCCTGTTCCCTATAAGAGGAGTTCTGCAGCCATCCATCCTTGTCGCTCTCTGTCCCTGCCTTTGCCTTTCTTTTCCCTCCGTCTTTGTGTCTGGAGAGCTGTCATTCTCAGGCCTGCTTCCTTCAGATACCATATCATCGCTTTATCTGCTCCTGAATTACATCAAAACCAGCGTCCCAGAAGAGTCTTTTAGAGTGTTTATAGTGGAGAATGCAATAAAAAAAAGAAAGGGACATAGAGAATGAGTTTTAGATTGGGAGAGGAGATGCCATCTGCGCCATAAGATGCCAATGAGATAACTTGTGTACAGCAGAACAAAGAGGCTTTTATTGTTCTTTGAACCAGCTGAAGAAAATCCATCAAATTACTTTAAAGGGAAATTCACAAAGACTAAAAAGACTGATAAATCCAGCACTGTGTGAGATAAAAAATATGACTGCCGCACGTTCGTTCCCACCCTCGCGTCTTCTGCCTGGGTGCGATGATGCAGGAGATAATAATCACGTCAGGGCACCGTCTCTCATTCCTGACATACAGGAATGAGCTGTAGCCTGTTGCTAGCAGCAACCGCAGATGAAAGGTAGTGACGCTCTTGTCTCTGTGGTAAATCACCGTGTAATCTCAGACTGACACAGGTCCATATATGTAACTCAATCTAGAAAGCGTTTGTCAGTAGAAGATGACCAAGACCCCATCCCCCCACCCCAGCCCTGCAATCAGGTGTCTAGTGTCTGTTCACTAGGCTGTCACAATTGACAGAGGTCTCTCGTATCCAAGAGCTAATTCAAACCTCTGCGTCTGCAGAGGAGCCTTCAGATGTCTGGATTGTGTGTTATGGTAACAGAAAAGGGAGGCGAATCAAAGTCAGACATGAGATGAGTTGCGCATGAGAGGAGTTCCTCCTGCAACAGTTGTAGGCGTATTGCTATCATAGACATTCAGTCGTGCGTGTCGCACCTCCAGAATAAGGCTGCGAGTTCCAGAAGCGGCAGTGGTCAAACCGTGCCATATGGTCCATGGAACATCAAATGAATTCCATGTCCTGTTGGATTTAATCAGCCTGGACTCTAGCACACGAAAGCTGACAGTAAAAGTGTCGATTTATCACGGTTTCACTGTTGCTTCACAGGGTCACTGTCGGTGCTGCGTGCGTTGGAGTGCTTCTGTAACGCGTCAGTCAAAGACAGTCGCGCAAAAATGTGAGTATAAACATCATCAAACATATGTCCTAAATGTTCACCTTCAGATATTTTGATCCAAACTGTAAACATTTAGTGACACCACGATGTCCCACTGAGAGTCACGAGCGCTAATGCTCGTGATTCTTGAGTGGAAGTACCCTCGGGGATCAACATGCGGAAAGTATCTCACAGCACCTTGTAGACACAGGATGAGAACTGGCTGTTGCACCCTGGAGGTTATTTTATCTTCAGGCTGTATGCATGCTAAAACTGGAACCAGAGTGTCTGTAAACAGAAAAAGAAGTGTGGCGGGGAGGAGCCGATTCAACTGCAGACTCATTAGTCAATCGTCAGGAGGCCCTGGGGCAATATTACAGTGATGCACGGTGTGAGGGCACAGCTGGAACACATGACTCTGCTGATGTTTTTCTATTGTTCTGCTCATGCAGGATCGGAGTGACAGGCAGGCTGCTCTTTTTTACCTTCCCCATTATCTTCCCACCTCCAATTACTTTACGATCCTCAAACAAAATCCAGTCCAATCAAGATTTGTCAGATGGACATTTTGTTGGAGTCCTTCCTGTGTGCAATGAAAAATAGGACAAGGTGAGTTCATCATCGAGTTTTTATGTGAGGTTCCTGGCCAGCACCAGCTTCCATCACAGCCAGATCACTCAGGCAGTTCCAAGAATGGTGCAGATGACATTTCGTTTCCTCCGACTGACAGAAACTTAATAACAAATCAGCCTCTAACGTGTTCCAAGTGCCCCAAGGGGCAATTAATGGAACCCAAATTCAACCCAGTGTTATTTGGTTTCCATTGCAATTGTAACATCCCTGTGTGCAATACACAGGATAGATAGATAGATAGATAGATAGATAGATAGATAGATAGATAGATAGATAGATAGATAGATAGATAGATAGATAGATAGATAGATAGATAGATAGATAGATAGATAGATAGATAGATAGATAGATAGATAGATAGATAGATAGATAGATAGATAGATAGATAGATAGATAGGTTATTTAGGCCATGGTGGTCATGCATCTGCATGGTTTCCCCAATTGAACCCTGCAGAACCAAGCAGAGGTCATCCAAGCTTGCATCTTTCCAGACACCCCAGCTTACTAATGAGATCATGGAGAGTTTCAGTGGAGAACGCCACGTTCAGCCGAGGACGTTGTGGCTAAACAGACTCTGTGGGTTAAAACAAATGCTGGCTCAATGAAAAGGCATGCAGACAGCTGGGTAGTGCGGTGGGACCCTGGACTCCTCTCTTCAACCAGCTCCTCCTGGACAGGGAATTCAGACAGCAGGGATAAGTGCTGGGTCGCGCCCACACTACATAAAAGACGAGGGCCAGGCTTTTCATTAAGGGAGAGAGGAGGGCGAGCGATAAGATCCTGCCTTTTCCATAATCTGCGTGCACAGACGACGTGACAGTTGAATGATGGAGACAAAGACCGATGAGACGGGCTACATTTCGCATGTTTGCCCTCAACGGTCATGGATGAGCAAGGGGGGGAAAAATGCAAGTGAAAACAGAAGACGGACATTTTGCAGCTGTAATGCAAAACACCTGCAAGTGGGACACCGCTGCTAAAAGCAGGATTCTCCAGAAAACGCAGCTCTACCCATTGTCAAGCATTCATTCCACTAGTCTCATGGGGCTCAGGCTCTGGGTGTGAAAAGCATCGACGTTCATGTGAAGAATTTGAAGGAGTGGACCTCATAAACTAATCCGATCCTCTAAAAGCAGAAACAAAACATCTGGCGAGATTCAAAATCCAAATGGTTTGGACTTCTATACACATGGGGATGAATAGTTTGTAGGTGAGGGGAGAGAGAAAGAAAGGGGTGCAGTAAAGGGGGAGAGCAGCGGGATGAGAAGTGTAAAGGCTGAGTTCAGGGTGGGGATGTTTGCAATAATCAGCACTCCTTCTTTACTTTGGAGCGTGGAGTGGTCGAGGATGTGAGGCCTCTGGCAATTAAAGGACTGCACCGCTATCACAAAAAGGACACGACAGTGGGCAGCACAGCTTTGATGCTTTATTAAGTCTGGAGTCGTGCTCCTGACGGTAGAAGGGAGAAGGATGTGGTTTTATGAGGGGAAGGCCATCTGTGAGCAGGTGAAGCCGAGCGCCTTCGTGCACGTTCAGGGGTGATGTCATCAGATGGGATTGCAAAGATCATTTGTTATGAAGACATGTACTGCAAGTATAACCAGCATCTGAGTAAAAAGATGAAAGACGCCGCTTCCTTTGGAACATTTTCAAGAGTGGATTTTTAAAACATGGTCTGCTCGGATGAGTCTTAATACCTGCTGAGATAGAGTCCCCTCAAAGTCCAGACTTTACCCACATTGAGTATATTTGAGACATGCTGGAAAATCAGAAGGGAGGACTCCGTCTTGGGCGGCAGAAGATGTAAATATTTTGCTGCTGCGACCTCTGCAAAAGGTGAGCAAACCTAATATTGGAGGTACAGGCAGAGCAGCAGATTCCACCACCATTATGAGATGAAATCACATTTTCTAGGGGGGCAAAAATGTTTCAGATCTCTCAGGTGTTCCAATAGATTTCAGCATGTGTCAGATTCAAGAGGTCTCAGGTCTGGATGTTTATCTGCCTCTGTCATCATCCTTTGCCTCGGCGCGTAGGGGAACTCCAGCCTCAACTGTAAAACACTGCATCTGCCAAACACTATTCCAGCTCATACATCGGCATCTCAGGGGAGCGCTCAGCCCATGTGAATGAGAGAGAGCAGAGCAGCACTTACTCGTGACTGAGCCTGCAGCTGGGCTGTACCGTGGTTCTTCAGAGGACTAATTCCCAAACAGGTGGAGGGATACGAATGGACTGAGCACATCTTCTGAGCCTTATAGCTACAGATGCTCACACTATTTTACCGCCTCGGAGGGTTTCCTGTTTGTGTTTACTCTTCATTTAGTTGGTGACACGGTGCTGATGGATCTCATAGGCCTGATGTGTTACTACTCATAATAGCCCACTCACCAACATTTCCGCTTCTTCTCTCATACACGCCCGTTTGAACCAGCATGTGTCGGCTAAAGTCTGTCTCTCAGCGCAAGGGAGTGAAGGCGAAAAAAAGATGTCTCTCCGTGCATCCGTTCATCGTTTGTGCACGTGGAGCTGGAGGTAAAATAACCCAGGTGACAGAGGAGGATGCACTTTAACATGAGCCAAACCCACCAATGATGACGGAATCCCCGTTCTGTACATCGTATACTGGTTGTGTCACCCTGAATGTGCGGAATTTCAGTCCATTTGGTGAGCTGGAAGTCAGGCTTTTGGAAAATGAGGTTGTTTTTTGCACCAGTAGCAGCATCGTAGCATGAAGCACTCGTCAAAGAGAAGCTCAGCCCCAGCCCAGCAGGAACCTGAAACCGCTGAAAAAAATGGCCGAAAGAAAAGAAGAGGGCCGAGTGCCCGAGGTGTCATTACCTTTCCATTTGTCTAGATGAACCCGTTTGCTGGGATTAGTTTCGCACGCTCAATAGGACCCTGGGGTGAGGCGAGACCCCAGATAAGCATTAGCTTGATGCAGCTGGCCACAGACAAACATGCAATGGAGAGCATGCACCAATATCTGTGGATGGACTCCTCCTTTCACAATAAAGGCCTCGCAGCCCGTTTGAACAGACTGACGGAGGTACGGTTTCACTCTTGGCAGGCAGCAGGTTTGCGTGTGCCTGTGCATATGTTTGTGTTTGTTAGAGAGAGAAAGTGTATCGGTGCTGAGAGGCAGCCAAGTTGCTGCTCTGAATAAGAATGAAGGATGATGATGGGGCTTAAATCCATGTGGATATTAAATCCATGAAGGAAAACCACTTGATAATGAGTTTTTGCATTTCTCTTCTATCTATCTATCTATCTATCTATCTATCTATCTATCTATCTATCTATCTATCTATCTATCTATCTATCTATCTATCTATCTATCTATCTATCTATCTATCTATCTATCCATCTATCTATCTATCAACACATATAGGTGTGCTCTGTCATCTCTCTATCCTCTTATTTAGCTGCTACATTAATCAACAGTGGGTGCGTTGCCATGGTAGCCAGTGAGTAGTAGGCTGATTGTTGTGGTAGCGTGAGTATGCCAAAGCTGTTCATTAACCTTCAAAAGAATTGCTCTTTATTCTGGTAGCAGCAGCGCCATGAATATGAATGCATCATTTTGGAGAAGGGAAACGAGCCGGTATTAAAAAGTCTGACGTTCCTGCACAGAGCTTCTTCTCTCTCCTCTTCTTCGGTTTTAGCTTGGCCGAGTCTAAAGGCGACACTGCCAGCCTAATGATGATCACTGTCGCCAAACGTTTAGTCATGGAAGAACATTTGGTCCATGAAAATAGAAAATTATGGCCTAAAGCAATTCCAGTTCCTCTTTGTAAATTGATTTAGCCTCAATGATATTTTTTTTTCATCACTTCACTTTGATCAGTTCTTTGGATAATTCAACCGAACTTCAGTGACACTTTGGAACTTGTGCCACCTGAGGGTCGGATATACGGAACAGTTTGTTCCTTGCGTTTTGGATTTTAATTTGATTTGGGTAAAAATGGTGAGCAGGAAATTATATTAAAACTCATAATGTTCATTTTTAGCAACCAGGTCCTTTAAGGGAAGCTGTATGAACTGGCGACAGCAGCAAGCCCTTGTGCAACACTTTAAAAATTGGAACCCACTGATTTAAAGTTTCTTAAATGTTGCGTGAGAGACTAAACCCGATATAAAATCAAGTTAACTATTTGAACGATTAATAAATATACAACAGGTCTTTCAAAATCTGTTTTCAAGTGTGCTCAGCAAGCATAGTATTTCCCCTTAATCAAAATAAACAGCCAAATCTAAACAACCTACATTATCTTGGCACAAAAGAACAGATAAAGTGATACAAGTATGCGGTGCAATACCTCACTTGTGCTCTTGGCACCATTCCCTCATGCATGTGTTAGATTCTCCTGTCTGGAAAGAACATCACCAGGAACGGACATTAAAAGGCAGCATTAGCACCGTGGCCTCGGGGCAACAGTGAGAAGGGTCTCATTGTGCGCTCGGGATGGCGGCTGGCTTGGCTGCATTCAGCTGGTTGAAAAGGAGCATTCTCCAAGATGCCTCGGCACTTAGGCGAAGCTCCGTGACCGCTGGAAATCCAATTGTGCCACATGATTTCTTAGTAAGAAATCCACAAAATGTGCGATTCAGCAGATACGTCCTGGCGTCCAGGATCTAATGAACTGCTAAAGGGGAGCAGAGGGAGGGAACCTGATCAGCAAGGGTCTTTGGATGGGGGGGGGTTGGGAATGTGAGGTGGAGAAGAAAACGGATGATTCATGTGATTGTGGCCTGCGGAAGAAGCCACATCTAGACAGATCCAAATAGGAAAAAAAACAAGACAAAAAAATAAAAACGTTGCATGAATAAACTGTGGTTTTTATTAATGGGAACAATGTAGAGAAAAAAGAATTCAGGTCACACAGCAGGCCTGAGACGTTTCTGGCACGTACACAGCTGTGGCGCTCTGATGGCGAAGGTTACGGCTGCGGGTCTGGACTGTTTCAAACGAAAAATGGAAGCGAGACGTTTGCAGCCAAGGTGCCCCCCACCCCCCCCCCCCAGGACCCCCGGTTCCCCTGTGCACATTCAGAGTGCTGCTGATGTCGCATGGAGGTCAGCTGGTTCTGGGCTGTGAACAACAAACACTGAAACCAGAAGAATAAAGTCGAGCAGCTCCGGGAGCAGCAGTCGGCGGCAACAACGGCAGCAGGTCGGTGCTAATTTTGACCCACTGCTGGGCAGAAAGAGGGGAGGGGAAAAAAGGTGCAATTCCAAATAGACCACAGGAGAGGCAAGAAAGACACAGTTTCCATAGTAACCATTTTCAGACTAAGTGGTTGTCTTCACTCGCACTCGGCTTTCTTTGGGTTCTCTCTCTTTCCCTCCAGTCCAATTCTTCAACTGATTTTTTAATTCAAACCAAACGAGTGAAATTAAGCAGCATTCAATTTTAAAAAAAAAATAGATGCGAGGAAGCAAAGGTGTGACAGATTTAAAACAGCCACACAACAAATCACAATGTAATGAAAGAATAAGGATCAGGAACACACCTGGATTCTTTGATTTTTTTTTTTTTTTTGTCTGTGACACAAATATAGAGACAAGTAAATCCAGGCGGCGGCGGTGCCACCATCGCTGCCCTATATTTCATATTTAATCTGCTGAACAGGAGGATTTCTTGGCCCAGTGCGCCGTGTAATCTTGTCGAGGGGCAGATGGCACACTGACAGCGTCAATCAGATCTCCTGGACTGGTACACTGGAGGAGAAAGAGTTCTTTGAGGCCGGCCAGGGTCGTTCAGTCCTCCCTACTTGCCCTAAATGAGCTTCACTGCTGAACGGTTGGCACTGAACACAAATGAAAATAAGGATTAGCTCCAAATATTGCCCCTTTTTCCCCCATAATCACATCTCTTTTGCACACTTTTAACCAGCTGTTGAGCCAACTTCCCCATTCTGGAGGGATTGAGCAGCAAAATACCTCTTGACATGAAGCTCTTTAAATCATTATTGCATACACTCAGATCTGACTGTCGCCACTTTTCTGTTGGTTTCTGCAAGCCACCAGTGACACTTCCTGTCTACACTCCACGTCCCACTGCAGCTCACTGAGAATCAGCGGGGCTAAAGAGAGAAATTTACTGTTCGGATGCATCACAGCTCCTCGAAGTAACATGTTTCACCGTTCACTGTCCCAAAAGTGAGCTCCAGCTGCAGGGTTTGATTCCTTTAACTCAAGCTGTGCAAAGGACATTTTCTCTTGAGAGCATTTTCTAATTGACAAGGCAGACTCCTGTAAGCAGCTAGCGAGCGTTGGCTTCTACTCATACGATGGTGTCCACCACTGTGAGGCCGGTGTCGCCCCACTGTCCTCATCGAGGCCGTCTCACCTTCAGTTACTAGACACCAAGGGAGTGTGTGGTCGCCCCGATTAAACCAGGAGGGGAGACAAAGACAGGGACATGAATGGGCCCATTGGCACCCCGGAGAAGGCCCAGAATAAATGAACGGATAAACGAGCGGGGCACCAATGAAGAGAGGAGGAGGTGAGGTGAGGAGAGAGGGGGTTTCACTCGTAGCCGTTGAGAGGTTGGAGGAAGAAAAGGTTACATCTGAAAAGGCGCGATGTCCAAATTCTTTTTAATTGGTTCATCCTGGTTCAAATGGCTTTGAAGAGTTCTGAAAATGTTACTCATCGGTTGAAAGGGCGTGTTTTCAGGTGCTGCTCACACACACACATTGCATCGAATGAACAAAAGCCCAATTAGAAGCTTCAAGCGTGGACTAATCTGAATGTGGATTTTTAGCAGGTCACACATCTGCTGTCCTACCGAAGATCAGAAGCGAGACGATGTGTCACTCGGAGGCACATCCATGCACGTCCTTGAAGATACCTGAAACAACAGCCATGATGGAAAATTGGTATCTTTAGACTACAGGGCTGCAGAATTCTGCAAGCTGTCTTCATCGGTTCACTGGTTTAGGTCAGAGGTAAGTTTGAGATGTTCCAACAACAAAAAAACACATGAAATTGCAGCTCGTTCAGTCAGCTTTGCTGCTGCAGTGTGAGTCCGGCCGACTGGTGCTTTTCAATTCACCGCACCAGAAAATGAATCACCTCCTTCGGCTTCGACCAGATTTTGAATTGACTGTGCGAAACGTAACGTTTGAAAACTCAGCCGGACTTGCGTAGAAGCCTGGCTGTGACGGCGATCCCTCCCCAGTAACAGACACAGACCCGAGGATGTAAAGAATAGCACCGAGTTGTTCGGATAAACATTTGCTTTGGCAGGCCTGGAGTGAGGGGGCGGAGCTCTCCTCGGTCCCTTGACGTGCATCCAGAGGAGCCCCTCTGTCTTGACCATAAATCTGAATAGAGTGGGAGTTATCATACTTTCCCCCACCGTCCCCTCCCTGACAAAACCCCACATTCCTCCCAGACACAGCTTCATACAAACAAAGTAGCCCGTTCCCACCACTTGACATTGGGAAACGATAGTTTGTCATGGAAAAATCCACAGGCATCTCAAGAGCCCTTTAGAAGCTTTTTTCTTTCTTCCTCCCTGAGGCGAACGCATTTCGGAAAGAGAACGCTCTGCAACGAGTGCACATCACGCGCACTGTGGACATCAGTTCACCTGAGACAGCGGGGGGGTCAATCTAAGAGCTCCGAGTTAAAGGCCAGAGATGCTTGCTCCCAAAATGCATGTGAATCCGAGGACAATTCATTCTGGAGAACCCTGGTAACACATTCCATCAGGGTCTTCCTCCCTCCTCCCTCTGAGGCTCCTTTGTGCTTATTGAAAGGCGGGGGGGTTACAGGGTTTCACCCTTCAGGGTTCTCGAAATAAAGCTCGTTTCTCAAGACAATGACCCCAACCTGACTCTGAGCGCACGTGTGCGTGCGTTTGACAGTAGAAGTGGCCGCGGTGGCGCGTACGTGTTAGAAATCAGAGTGGAAAAGACAGAGGGAGAAGCAGGAAGTGCCCGGTCAAGGATAGATTAGGGGGCAAAACTGGGACTGGGCCGGGTTGAGAGGATCCCCTCGGGGAGGGGGGGGACGTATATCTCCTCTCTGTCTGATTGGGACGCACATCCCTCAATGTCCACATTGAAATAATGCGCGGTCGACTCTGGGGAGAGCTGATGCTAATGGGAAACACACACAGAGCGGCCCGGCTCGGCCCGGCCCAGGGAGCGGTGGGCTCCAACAGGAAATTCCTTTACAGCCTTTCTGCTGAGTCAGGCCTCTAAGGTGAGAACCCAGTAAGAAGGAATGTAAATGTATAAGTGTGTGTCCGTGTTTTTTGGGGCCTGTTGGAGCAGCCAATGCAGTTCCATGATACGCTTAAAAAGGACGCAGTTTTAGAGGATTTTCTACTTCACTGAAACAGTGTGAAGAGTTTAACCAGGTGTAATGGACCAAATAGTTTTGTACTCATTTTTAAATCTCCTTACACGGTTATTTCAGTGTCAGTGTTCATGCTCAAATTAAGCCAGACTTCTTCTGAAACTCAAGAAATTGTGTCTTCCCTTAAAATCCGAGTGAACTCTCTTCAATCCAGCTTGTTTTTAAGAACTTCTTAGTTCAAATTTTAAATATATAGTAAGACATTAAAGCACCTATCAGATGACTGTAAAATATTCCATCAGAAAGACCAGGTAATAATGTCCTGAATTCAAGTCCTGCTTGACCTGGAATTATGGGATTTGATTTTTTAAATGGTTTGAAAGGCAAAATGAAGAACAGGGACATTTCTTATTAAAAATCAAAGAGGGAAAAAGGTTGAAAGGAGGGGGTTGAGCTCAGAATGGTGATACCGGTTCAGTCCAGTCCTGTGTCGCCTGTTGTGTCACACAGTGGCTTAATGCCCCCTACGACCACACCCACCCCCATACGCTTGTGTGATAGCAGGGGGACCAGTGAGGCTGTAGCCATCTTTAGGGACAGCATCTGCGTTCAGCCTGCTGCACAGGTGTCCTCCACAGACTCACACTAGCCCACTAGAGATCAGATCTGAGGATTTCAGTCAAAACCAGGCGCTTCACCAGAGACAGACGGGACAGATCCACGGAGACTCGGCACATAAAGGATGGCCGGATGAACAAAGGACATGTGGACAACCCCTGTGTGTGAGACGGATACTACCGTCGAGGCCTGGGAGTCACGGACGCCTCCACACATGGAGCAACAGCGCCACCGTGTGGCCAATGTGTATAATGACAACTGGCGATAATGACAGACAGACAGACAGACAGACAGACAGACAGACAGACAGACAGACAGACAGACAGACAGACAGACAGACAGACAGACAGACAGACAGACAGACAGACAGACAGACAGACAGAGAGAGAGAGAGAGAGAGAGAGAGAGAGAGAGAGAGAGAGAGAGAGAGAGAGAGAGAGAGAGAGAGAGAGAGAGAGAGAGAGAGAGAGATACTTGTGCTTAATTTGCTTACTGTGAACTAAGTCTACTATGTAAAAACGTTGATAACAACACTCAGTTATAGGGTTTATATGTTTGTCTAAAACTGAAGCTTCATAAAACATTAGGTCAAGCTCTCAATTTTAAAAAAAAGTTGTTAAACACAAGGGACTGGGTGCATTCCTGTTTGGTATTTTACAAGAGAACAAGGCGACAAACATATATATTAACTTGGTTGAGGTGAGGAAGTTGGTGTTTTGGTGATTCCCACTGCAGCACACTGTAACACACCATTCCGAGCGTCTAGTGTCAACAGTGCACTCTGGGATTTATTTTCTGGAGTCAACAGGAAAGAGAATCATCACACCGAGTTACTCTGTAATGCACGTATTCTTTAATGACCATGGTAGTTTGGACAATCATGATGGAAAAAGAAAGACAAGACAGCTTTGTGTGCAGATCGTGTCGGATCAGCTCAAAGTGTCGATTGGGAACGGAACACGCGGCACATGCAACACTGTCTGAGCACAAAAACCTGCAGAACAGCCAAAGTATTTACCAGACAGAAACTCGGCAGCCAACATCTGCACCATGTTTTGCACAGACATGCAAACCAAAGCACGACACAGGAACTCAGCAATGTAGTATAAATAGCATATTTCTATGTTCTTTTTCTTTTAGATAAGAGAAAAAGGAGAAGGAAATCAGAAAAGAGTGAAGCGTCCTCGTGTTGTTCCTGGGACTAGTTGGCACTGAGCTGTTTTATGTAAATATTTAAATATGTGTTGTCAACAGATGCTGCTCAGAAATTCATAATTAAGAATGATGATTCAAACCACAGGAAGTGATGACGACAGACGCACAGGCCGTGTTTGAGATGAGGAAAACTTTACAGAAACGTTATCACACCGCAAGGCCATATATGCAAAATTGAAAATAAAACGGATGAAAAGGTGCTAGCTGAGGGGGAAAAAGGCCAAATCACTCCCTCTTTTCCTCCCATGTTGAAAGCTCTCTTGCATAATAAACATGAGATAAAGAACCGATGAGAGGGGAATTACCGTCACCGCTCAACAAAAGAAAGAATTCCTCCTAGAAAGGGCTCAAGCAGCATTAGGAGTTTATGGCCATCTTTCAGCCTGCTGTTAATCCAATGCCCAGCATACATGATGGGATTTGATGTCATAAAGGTAAATAAAAAAGAAAATGCAGCCTCTCCTCTGCTGCAGCAAAATGTCTCATATTGCGACTTGTCCTTAAGCATTACAGACCAGAATGAAGTCAACTTCTGTCTATTACTATTGGCAAATGCTGTCTAGATCAAAAGACTCATTAGGAAATATCCCCAGACCGCACAGCTCCCTCGCAAGTGGACCTTGTGTCCTAAACCGACAGAGCGGCTAAATGGCCTTTTCTCCGTCTTTCTGTTGTTCTCTTCAACAGGTTTGCCAGTTCGGTCCAGACACGGTGGAAACTCCTCTACCAACTACCATGACATGGTGACAGTGTGGACAAAGACTTAAAATACATCTAGCATGGTTTCGCCTGTTGAGACCTAGCATTATGGAGGGATAGTTGGTGCTGAAGTGTCTCTCAGTCCCAGTTCTCCCAGTCCTCTTCCAGCTGTAAATAACAAAACAAATAAATCCAGAGTTGACCTGATATTTAGCTTTTACTTTGGGCATAAAGCAATGAAGTCCTAAAAAGACACATACCTCTCCAGAAGATTCGATTTTAGAGAGGGCCATTTGGACCTCTTCTTCGGTCATGTCCAAATCAAAGTCTTTCTCCCAGTCCTCACTCACGTCAGTGCTGGAACCTACAGGTCCAACACAAATACACGGCTTCAAAATTCCTGCTGTGATGCAGACTGCATACCGACCCCCGAACCTTAGAGGCGTCGATTCCCCGCTGTTAGCAGGCGCTCTCATACACGTATATTAGTCTGAACGATGCTAACAGCTTTAGCTTTAAACTCTGAACTTCAAAGGTCTTAATACCTTTCTTGCCATTGTTAGAGGGTGTAGATTTCCCACTGTCGGAGTTGAGCTCGAACACTCTTAGGTCCTGTGGCCCCTCCTCCTTCGACGCCTCTGCTTTAGAGGTGGGGGCAGAAGGGCGCGCTGGTGTGCTGTCGACGGTGACCTCGGGCTGAGTTATGACCTGCACCACCACCGGTGGCTCGCTCTTCAGACCTTTCTCCTCTTCTCGACTCTCATCTGCATCGTCCTCTACGGAGGCTTCTGTCAATTTTTCGGCTAGCTCCGCGATGGGGGCCTGCGGCCGCACCTCCACCTGCGTCGGCAGGCTGATGCTGTCGCTGCTGACAGAGAGGGCGGCGTCGCACTCCTCGCCGGGGCTCAGCACGGCTGCGCCGCTTCCCGCCGAAGATGAGCAACTATCCAAATGGGCTGCGACAGTGGGGTGAGGCAATGACGTGGCACCGAGGAAGTCATCTGGAACAGACGGGAGATAAAGACGGCGGTGTGAAGTTTAATCTCGTTCTTTTCATCCTCGATTTGAATCTGAAGCTTGCACACCTTCCTCCTCCTCCTCCCAGCCCAGCGTCTCAGTGTTTGCAATCTGTTCTGCTCTCTGCTTCAGTGCCACTCTCCTGGCCTCCTCCTGACAAGCACAATATCTTCAGATTTTATTATACAACAAAAATGTAAGATGTCATTTTTTTTCTTCATACAGATTCTTAGCAGCTACAAGTTTACCTTTACAGTCTAAAGGGAAAATTATGAGCACTAATAAATGGTCTCTTAAAATGGATTCTTGAATGCCGAGCGAATAAATTAACCTTACAATTAACTACTGATGCAGTCACCAGCTTCTTTTAATGTTGAAATTCAAACACAATAAAAAAGAAAATTGTTTTAAATGATTTAGGAGGGTAACACATTGAATTTTGCTAAAGCGCTTGCTATTTAACGTGTTTATTTTTGTTATTCAGACAACTGCCCACTAGGCGGAGACAAAGATAGCGAGATTAGGAAGAGTTGTTGTTACCTGATCTAACTGGAAGACTTTGTAGAAATATCTCTGCCAGAATTCTGAATGCGCAACAGCTGCCGGAACCTTAACGGGAAAAGAGTAGCAAATTGGTTTTTAAAGGATTGCTTGTTACAAAGGTGTCTGCCAAATAAGTACAAGATACCATTTTGGTGTACAAGGCTCGTATGGAGGGACTGTTGACCAGGAGTTCTGAGATTTCCCCTTTCATTTCTTCCATTCTGAAAGTGGACAGCCAGTTTTCAAACTGCTCTGGAGGTCCTGGACACACAGGACACAGATTGTGAAATCCATCACACAAAAAGGACTGATTAAGAGTCACAGTGGTTTACCATCAGGCTCGTTGCAGTATGTCGCCGGGTCTGCTTGCAGACTGTAAAGACGGGCCTGCGAGGTAAACGCATGTTTAGCTGTGGTTCTGGTTTCACACGCAAGTGCTGCTCATTAGGACTGGCACGATGTTTTCAATGGACGCGCTTCTTCATGAATGAAATTTATGACAATAGGCAAATAGACCGCAGTTAGGGGAGTTGGTATTTTGAAATAAGCAGTATCTAAAAGGTGACACCTGTTCACCCTGTTGCAACTGCTGTTTATCTGCTGCCTGGGACTCAAACAAGATATAGAGTGAGTTGATTTTCATCCACATGATTGTTGTGGTTGTTGTGGTTCTTGGTTTCATGCAGTTGTTTCAAAGGTTACTATGGTCTGCCAACATTTAACTGGATTAACAGGGTAGTAACGTAAGCCTAAACAGTAATGCTAAGTTTGCTGAAACCGCACTATCTGGAATCTTCGTGAATTTTTTAAATCATCTGTTAGACTACTGATACAACCAACGTAGAAACATCAATGTCACCTTTGAACTGTCGTAGACTTCTGTAGTCCCTGTTGGTGTTGCCATGAGTGTGATCACATCACAGTCAATGGTTTTATCTGGGGGTGGCGCAAGTGTTTCTGAGATCACCCCCAAGAATCCAGAGATGCCCTTCTTTAGCTTTTCTGTGGTCTCTGATGAGCCTTCCGTCTGGTCCAGATCAGAAAGGGGAGACAATCAATGTCTTATAGTTAGATGAAAGATGTGCATATGATGTAGGTCAACGGAAATAAGAAGTGTCACAAGACAAACAAAAAAAGAAAGGAAAAATAGCTGTAGGCTACCGCAAGCTTGCTCCGGACAGCATTTGCTGTGGCCACAAGAGAACACGTTGTGTCATGTTGCACCACAGTGGAAAACTCTGTCAGGTCCCGCTTTAGGAATTCCAAGGCCTCAGATGACTGCAAAGAATAAAGAGGGTTCATCGAGATCAATTTTAACATTAACACCTGCATTGGAAACTAAAGCCAATGTGGAGTAGGAAAACATGACAAAAAACCCCAACCAGAGTAAAAGCTATCACTTACAATACAACACCACATAAAGGCACCATCACATAAAGAATAGCAAAACGCTGCTTAAAAATAATATTTACTAGTAGAATAAATCAGACTATAATAAATATGTGTACATTTATTATAACAAGGTGCTTTGAAAACTGTCTGTGTGGTGATGTTAAACATGGGGACGGGGACAGGGATAAAATAGATTTACAACTGGTAATTGTTACGTTTTCAGCAGTTATACGTTTATTTACACAGATAACTTGTAATTTCTTGAAACGGAAGAAGCTGAAAAGTCAACCATTTCTATCAGTCAACAGAGCAAATAACAACAGCAGCAACAATAATAATACGAATCCGCAAACAACCACTTCCTTCGGTAAATCACCTTATCTTTGACGGCCTGGAAGCTCTGCTGAAACCAGCCTCCCCACCACGCTTCTCTGTAATTAAAACAGTTGCTTTAGATGAAGCTGTCAGATACATATATAGAACAATCGCAGCATTTTGCCACGTTACATTTTACGAAATCAACACGGCTAAAGTCGGACACTGACAGCTAACTGTTGGCTAACGGCAGTTAGCGGCGCCAATGCTAACTTCTCACTCACAAATACCAGATGCGGAATCAAACGTGAACTAATTGGAAATTAAAATCACTTGATGTTAGTGAGTCTTTAAAAGCCTTTAATGTTAAAGGGTGGCAACCCTGTGCTAATGCTAGTGGTGTTTTGGTAAACAAACACTTCCTGGACTGATTTCGCAGCTATAAAAGCCGGCGTTTGAACCGATTGTCGTCAACACAAAGTGTTAGAATAAAACACTTTGCGGTGCCACATATTCCCGTCTAATGATGTTGGTTCTGTTTGCTCTAATATAAAAACTAAATATATATATATATTTGTGAGCTCACTCTCACCCTTCAGCCATCTTCAGCCGATGACATCATCCGTATTTACTGAACTTTAACCCGGCTGCTTATCTTAAAAAAGAAAGAAAGAAAAAGAACATGTGACACACAAAAATACGATTATTATATTAATTAACCTCGTTTGAACCACAGAGTTCCTTCATTTAACCTTGGAAATTAGATTTATCAGCTTTCGGAAATGAAAAAAAAAACCTATTGTGATGATTACGGTGGCTGCGGAGGATCAAGATAAGCAGCAACGCATAGCGAAGCAGCATAGGATCTATGAAAATCAATACAAGTTTTAATCTTTTTATGAGAACAGTGAAAATATTGTGTTTTCCTAAATAGCTTAAAATGTCCCTCACATTTATCCACACTTGCAGACTAATTTATTTAATCAGTTATGACCTTAAGATGCAAATGACTTAGGCTTTTTATCCCCCTCAAAGCTGGGACAAAAATCATAAGGATCAGTATCTTATGTGGGAAATCCTGTTTTGTCTGTTTTCCTGTGCTTCCTGTGTTTTCCTGTGCTCCAATCAACCAATGATCTGCCAACTCAGAAGAAAAAATAAAGAATATCAAAATTTATGATGCAATCGTTTTATTATCTTCAACCCAAGTTAAAATCTATTCTATATTTGACATATCTAAGATAAAAAAACACTTTTACCACTATTTTAATCCTTCTTCCAAATAGATCTGTAAGAGATAATTTAATTTTAAATCTGACCAATAAGCTGCACATGACCAAGCTAATGTCTGTTGGAGGCCGATCATTAATCGTGCATTAAGTGCATCTGTGGATGTGGGTGTGAACGTTACGTGTGCACCATATTGTGCATATGTGTCGACCCCAAGCAGCTGTGCTTTCCCCTCATCAATATTCCGGGCAATGAAAGGGAGGCTGTTATGCAAAATGGAAAAGAAAAGGCAACAAGCCTCTGGAAGTGTCTCCTCACTTAATTGAAGTTTCTAGTAATCCAGACGCTACACAATGTGTGCTTATGTTCCCTCAATATGTCTCCCCTGTTTGGCCCCTCCATCCTCTTAATTGGATCTTTCAGTCCCCTAATTAACTCTGTCAATGCAGCCAAGTTGGGACAAGTGTTTCTCTATTTATTAGCATCTGAGGCAGTTAACTCATCCATCTGTCAACATGATGCCGAATAAACCCACATCGCTGCATCCCATATTTAAGAGGATTTACTTGCATTTGATCAATTCTTGCATATTATATCTGCTTAAGATGAACTGTTTTTAGTATTTTTCAATATTCCAATTCAATATTTCTATGTAATTTCTATCTTCATCATTTCTTACTCTAATTTCTATATATTTAGTCCTAAAGCTATTATTGCATGATTGTTTTTTTTTCCCATTTATTAAAAATAGTAACTTGTTGTATTTACACATTATTGTAATATGTTCTGTTAATGGGAAAATTAAACAAAATTACAAAATTAGTCACTTGATGAACAGTAAAGGTGACAAAACAACAAACTGCTATTGTTTATGGTCAATCCCGATAGGCCAAAGCCACGTAACTTGCTCAGTTTGAGGATCTCCATTGCTAACAAACATGACAAAATCACCTGCCCTGACCTTTTCTCATTGTGATTATTGTGAATCTTTTGAGTTATTTGCGCTTAAAATTACGAAAACCGGTGCTGCCACGGCTGCTTAGCATATGCTAAAGAGCCCCCTAATGACAGCACTGGCTGACCATAATGACACACAGAGGGCCTGCCCATATTGTATGATTTAAGAAGCATATCCATTACACATAACACCCACCCACACACACACACACACACACACTGCAGACTGATGATGCCACATTGTGGGTTACCACCATCTGGTGTCGATCAGGAAACACCAGCTTTGCACGAGTCACTGTCTCTAATCATCTACCTAGAGCAAAGGGAGACGGCTCCCCACTAATCTCCACAATGTGTTCTGCTTCCCATTCCCACCTGTGTCCAAATAAGAGAGGGGGGGGGGGGGGGGGGGGGTGTATGTGGGAGGGCCCTCTGTGTCAAGGGACCACGGACCAGGTGACGCAGAAACGCCAGTCCCCACGACAGAAGCTCCGCGGCTTGGTTAGGCTGGCAGCTGCCTCCCCCCACTGAGACATCCCACAGCTGACAATCCCAGAGTACTGACGGGGGCTCCTTTCAGTGTCAATAGCCTCATATATTAGAGCTAACAGCCTTTGTGGTGAGAGAGGGTGTCAGGGCTTTTGGCCCGACAGCGCTTGTTACCATGATGAAATGTAGATTGAATGGAGGGGGTCTGTGTCCCAGGCACGAGAGCTTGGACACCCCCAGCTTTTGTGTCCCACGCATGGCCATTGTTTGGTCCTATTCAGGGCTCTCAGGAGGAGAAGGTGGGGTGGGTGAGAATGAGTAACATCTCTTCATTTCTGCCGTGATCTCAAACTCATCTGTCAGCCGTGGGAGGATAAGCATGTAGTTTACATGCTTGATTTGTTGCTAAGTGAAGAGCAGCTATTGTTGGACTGTTTGACCAAATCGTGTTCTAGTGTGCATCGATTACGGTTTAATAGTCAGTGTTTGATTTCTGATGGAAATGCAGGAAGATGTGGGTTTTGATACACATCTGGGAGTAAAGCATCCTCCGTGTTTTTACAGTAGTGACCACAATAAGACCTGTAACAGTTTCAGAAAACTGAGACAGAGACAAACCGTCAGCCTAGAGCTAAGGACATGGCTAGGTCAGACAAATGTGATGTGCCATCCTGGCCGTTGTGTCGTCCTTTCATCTCCTACACCCTGTTGAGGTGAAGATGGATGGTCCCTTAGCTTCAGAACATCACATTCAGCCTCTGTGCATCCTTCTGTCCCCCTTTAGCTCGTTAGAGGTCGATCTGTCCAAAGCTGGTTAGCAACCACCTGCACCATTTTCTAAAAATTCTCTTTTCCTCTCTGCTGCTTCTTCTAAAAGAAGTGTGTCTCACTCTGTAACTGTCACTGGATTTAGAAATGTGCATCTAATTCTTAGTAACAGTTGAAAGGTCATATTTATTCAATGCAAGGTAGAGAAAAGTTTTTGAAAAACAAATTTTTAATTTAGGAAAATAGAAATCCTGCACAATAGTTCAGACTTTTTCAATTTCTGACAGTATTTCAGCGCCACAGAATTGAGATAAATTACAGTTTTTCTTTTACGCGGATAAAACCCGAGTGCATTTGTAAAATCAATGAACCATAATGAAATAGCAGCAGTTCATATAGCAGAAAATATTTATACAGCATGTACAATAAAGTCCTGGCACCGGCCATCACTCTGGTTAAGAATCTTCTGGGAGCTGTTCAGCACACGATCCAGCAACGATCCAAAAAAGGTAAAAGTTCGGTCGCAATAGCGTCCAACTCATTTTGTCATAGACAGATTGTGCAATGTGGAGGTAGTGGTGGGCAACGGCTGGCAAAGGGAGCAGGGACAAGGCATGCCTGGGAAGTGTCTATAGGAGCTGGTCAGGTGCAGTGGCTCCTTCAGTAGGCCCGGGACCGGAGAGTGGAACCCCAGGAAGCTGGTTGTCGGAGGCGAGTGTGGCGATGGGATAGCGGCTGTAGGTGCTGCAGAGAGAGCCGACGGTGCGCCACCCACCAAAGAGTGCAGAGACTGGGCCAAAGGATGCAGGGGCAGGTGGGCTGCAGGGACGGCAGCAGCCGTAACGGCAGGGTGGGCGGCCCTGCGGCTCTGGATGCCAGCGCCGCCATAAACGTCCCCCACCAACTTCTTCATCTCCTCCAAGGAGCTGGACAGCATGAGGATGTAGTTGCGAGCTAACAGCAGAGTGGAGATTTTGGACAGCTTACGGACGGAAGGCCCCTGCGCGTAGGGCATGACTTCTCTCAAGCCGTCCATTGCCTGATTCAGGTCATGCATCCTTCTCCTCTCCCTGCTGTTGACCTTCAGTCTCAGTTCCTGCACCTCGTCCTTGTTGAGTTCGGACCTGGTTTTGGCCTTGCCGCCCCCGGGGCAGTGCTCCGTCATGGCCTGAGCAGCCTCTTCCCGGTCTTTGCAGTATGTCTGGAACATCTTGTTAGAGAAAAAGCTCCCAGCGTCATCCACCACCAGATCTGGAGACGAGGAGCGGCTGCCGATGGAACCGGTGTCAGAATCCATCTTTACCAACTCAGAGGAACAGTGGACCTCAATTGGGTAAGGAAGGGGTCAATAAAATAAATAAATGAAAAGACGAGACCAAACAAAATCTCTTCTCTCCAATGCTTCCAAGTCTGAGGGCACAGTCTCACCACAGCTTGTTCTGACTCTCCGCAGTCTAAACTGTCACTCTGTGGGCCCAGCAGAGGGAATTTATAGAGCCGGTTCAACAAAGGAACAATAAAGCTGCATAATGAGACACTTAGAGCCACGGCCAATTGCAGAAGGGACACACTCTTACTGCCCCCCACCACTTTCCTGCACCCCTTAATCAGCCACAATCACGATGACCCCCCCTCCAACAAAAGGGGTGTGTTAACATGTTAACACGTTGTGTTAAACAGTACAATCGGATACTAACTGGGAATGTGCTAACTTTTCCGCGGACGTGAAACAAAAGTGTAAAACCGCGGCAACGTTCAAAAAGAGGCAAAAAGTGAGAGTGCGAATATCAGATTTGCTCATGAGCACTTTTAATGGCCCTGCTGCCCAACACCTGATAGACGATGCCTTCAAGGCCTCATTTACATATGGTATCCATGAGACAGTCTAGAGAAAGGTATGGAGCACCATCTGAGGTGCTTAAACATGTATGAGCAGCATTAATGGCAGACTAGGTACAATTCTACCAGGAGCACAGAACAAAAGGGGGGTTTAGATAAATTTTACTTGACTCCCCAAACAGTCTGTGAAATCACATCACTGTCACTAGAAAGGGGGGCTTCAGTTGGGGAGGAGGTAGTTAAAAGGTACTAAAGGATGGGGTATGGCATTGCCCCCCCCCCATTTAACTGTAAAGCCCAGCAGGACTTTTTCTCATTGTCTGTCATAATTGCATAATGTTTTTAATTTTGAAACTTTGTTTTTCTTATTATATTTTAGTGGAATTTCAAAGCACGCCTCTGAGTCCTCATCAAACCACCTTTTGAAACTATTTCTCTCTGTGACGCTTCAATTCTGACAGTTCTTTCCCACATTAATCACATTGTATTTTACAAAAATGAGGGTTGGACTATGTGTCCATCCAGTGCCAGGAGAAGCAGTGGGCGTTTATCTTTTGATGACTTCTAAACCACACATTGATTTGCAGTAAGGTGTTAATCTGTTTTCAAATTCATAAAATAAGCCACATCCCCAGTCTACTGGTTTTAGTTTCTAATTAACTTGCATGTCTGCATCCACGCTAAAAACTGAACAAGCAACTTGTTTCAAATAATTTTTGTCAACATGCATAAAATGTTGCTACATTGTTTTGAAGATACAGTACAAATGCAGCCTTGGAGTAACGACAGACAGTAACAGAGACAGTAATGTCGAGGAGAATGTTGCTATGCTGCAATTGGATGATTAAAAAAACCCAAATCAATTGAATTTTGAATTTTATCAGATGATGACATCATTGTCGCTATCTTTTACAGTCATTGTTTAAACGTGCAACTGATCAAACTGTACGGGCCTAGTTGGATGTGACTGTTGTCCTGTTTGTTGGCTCGGTTGAATGTGGGGGTCCGGAACAGGGTCTTTGTTACAGTTGTGGCTCTGTATGTTCTCTGTGTGTAATTTAAAGCCCTCTCAGACACTGGAGCACACAGAGCTGCAGCGAATCAGGCGTGAGACTCAAATGCACCTTCAGGACCCCCTGCCACATCCCCATCAGGAGACCCAACGGGGAACTTTGGCTAAGCCAACATTCAGTGATGTTATAATTGGGGAACCTTGAGAGCCAACACGGGCCATTTATTTGGACCATATGGATCTTCCCATCGTTAGGCGCACAGCCAACATGGCTGCTGGACTGTCCTTGGTTAATGAGGAACTGGCCCAATTAGCAGTGTTAGATGGATCCACATTTGAGTATTTCCCCGTATTTCAGACTTCTGGATGGTTCTGTGCCATCGCTCAAACCCCAAAAAGACTGAAAGGATCTGAAATGATTTCTTTTCCCAAAAAAAAGTTGTTTTTCCAAATTGTTGACTGGTTGTGCATGTTTTTAAATGAGTGAGATTATTGCTCCTGTTAAGTGGGAACCAGTCAGAAACCATGAACAGCTGTGCATAAAGTTACAATTACAGAGCACCCACAGGGATCATTGTTAGAGACCCTAGCTGGAAAAAAGGAGCGTAAGCACTGCTTCTCTTACACCATTACTATATGCATGAGCCAGATAAATCCCATTCTCCCGTCCATTCTTATTGTTATTCATGTGTTTGCAGAAGCAACAGGCCACACAGAGAGACGCAAGGACCGCAGAGCTTCGTATTTTACAAATGAAAGCATAGCGACCCTCCATGTTTCCACATAATCCTTCAATTTTTAACCCAGCGTCAGCATGTTTGACTTTCTTCTCTGGGTGACACCTTTCATGGCCCTTGATCCAATTCAAGAGCCCCCTGATAGACTTTGCTTTAGGTTTTAGAGACCCCCTCTTCTCAACCGCCTCACTGAGCCAACTCTCAGTGAAAGTGCTCAGGTGACCAGAAAATGGGGGGCATTATCACAGGCATATGCTTGTAGCAACAGAGGATTAGGCCAGATTAGGGTGTATCATTTCTCAATAAACTGCTAAGCTGAAGAGCAAACCTGCTCTGTGTACCTTAAGGCTTCCTTCTGTCTCCACTGGTCATTGTTTGGCCTGATCAATGGGTAGCCCTTCTGCACACGCATGCACGCTGAGCTTTAATCTGGACATGTGGCAACTATTCACAGCATTCTCTATTTACAACCGTCATCAATAAATGTTGCACACTCATCAGATTCAGAGGAAGATCACAGCAGCAGAAGAGATCCGATCGGCGGCTCTGAGGAACGTAGAGGTCCCGTCTTTGTGGAGAGATATAAAATTGTTTCACAGAGGATCTGAACGGGCTGACAAGTGTTTTCCAGAACAAGGAGTGCTGCCCTTTATTAGTTGTCCCCCGACAGGGCAAACCACGCCGTGATTTATTCATTTACACCGTCTGAAACAATTGCATTATTCTGGCCACAACAAAAACACACAAAGGCGCAATGAAAATCTCCCAGGATGTTTATGAGTCACTAAGGAGTCCAATAACTTTCCCCTTCATCCAAGCAGTGACCAGGGAGGTTTCATGCTGTGGAGGGCTGCAGGGTGAGGGGGAGTCCTGGTTGAGGGAGGGGGTCCTGGACCAGGGAGAGATGCTGATTATGGTTAGCATAAAAGAAACCCAGGCCCACTCCTCCGGGACTGAATAGACTTTGGTCAGCAGGCCATCCCATACACTGGCCCGCTCCATGCTGCTACAACTTCATAAATTATCCCACAATTACCCCGGGGGGACTCTGAAGGTGGAAAAGACAGACGAGAGAGTGAAAGGGGAAAGACCAGAACCGGTTGCTGAGCAAACTGTCATCAGGAGGTGTAGGTCCCAGGTCAAGATGTTGGCCTTCAGGTTTCAGTGACCCTAAAAATGCTTACGTTTCACAGTCGGTGCACGTTAAAGCAGAGAGATAAAAAATGTCAGAGACGAAAGGACAACCCCAAAAAAATATTCCCCAACGTGCTTTGAGATATTTTTGACTGGCAGCAAAGTACAGTGAAGTGAAGTCGCTTCCTTTCTCTGCTCTACTTCAATGACTTTTGGAGGACGCTGAACCCACGGAAACGGTGCAAAAAAATCAATTTCTGAAAGTCTGACCGACAAACCAACAAATGCTTTTAAGTCAAACTAGTGGAGTGTGTGTTAGCAGTCAAGCTGAAGCTACCGTTGGTTATTGTGCTCCGTTTCACATGCGATTAAAGAATCACGATCAAGTCAAAGAGAGGCTTTTTCATGCCGTGCTAGTTAATTTATTTCCTATCTCAGCCCTCTGGTGATCTACAGTATGAGTAACTGTGTGACTTTATATATGCATTAATTTGTGTAGCAGATAGAATATCATTAACTTCCTGTGCATCTCTGTGTGCTCCAGCTATGTTAAGAACCTAATGGGATCCAGGAAATGGGGTCAACATCCACCTCTGATAAAATCCAGTATCTTCTACACACACACACACACACACACACACACACACACACACACACACACACACACACACACACACACACACACACAACAATCACAGTATCTGCTCAGCATTGTGCTGGTCACACTTTTGAACAGTTGGCTGCTCACTGGTGCATGGGGGTGGCTTTGTGTGAGCGGTTTGCAGACTTCTGCTGCCCCCCTCGTCCCTTTTAATTCTCCTCTCCCCCCCCTCCCTCTCATCTCTGGGCTCTCCAGTCCGATACAAAAAGGAGACCTGCTCGTCCAATAATCTTCCTCCCTAAAGCCCAGACACGACTGTCTTTCATCAGCACCATTGTTTCAGTCAGTTACCTCCGCATGTGCTGCTTCACCCCGGCAACGCACACCCTCCCTTGTCCCTGTCCCATCTGTGGATAGGTCTGCCATGTGTCTATTCAGATGGGAGCCAGCGGCAACACCACTGTATGTGCATCGTACATGATGCTGTCCTTTTGTGCGGGGCCCAGTCCCCAGCTACTTAACGCTGACCCGGGGGTCACCACACATAATGACCCGAGCGTTGGTGGCCACTGGCTATCCTTATTGGACTGTGATTGACGAGCTGATCAATGGTCAGCATGAGTGCGTGTGCACCCACATGTGTTCGGGTCCTCTCCGATCTCCACAGGCCCACTGAGTAAAGCATGGCTGTTTTATGCAGCGGTCTTTTGAAGGCATCAGACTAGATAGTGACACACAGTCGACTTATTTTATATTTTAGCTCAGCAGAGTAAAAAAAATCCTGCAATTTAGCTACCGGTAAACAGGCACACTCGTCGTCTGGCCGCCTGACGACTTTGAAAGCAAAGTTTAACATTATTTAATATGATTGCTCAGTTTCAAGCCGCCGCAGAAATTGAAGAGTGAACGTCATCATCCACTTGACCTTTTGGCATATTTGTCCAAGCCGTGGTTTTTTTTAATCACTGTCCATCCGTTTCTGTCTAGAGGTTTTGCCGTCCCGATCGGTTCCCCGTCTGTGAGCCGTGGAAGCACACACATTCACCCACTCACGGGACTCAGGTGGGTGATTATGGGGGCACATTAAACCTTCATTTTCACATGGCTGGAGAGGAATACTGATGAGGAGATGTGCTCCTGTAGCACATGCAGCATGGCTAAAATCTAGAGGTCACTCAAGGTCAATAAGTCTTTCATGTGTCAATGATACACAAGGGCAACCAATACTGTGACTCTCAGGGTAAATGATGCCTTAGCTCGGAGTGAAGATAAAATTTAGGCCATGACCCTGCAGTTTATAGACCCCCGTTGCTTAACCAACAGGGGGGCTACACTTGATATAAGATTTAAGACAAGCTTTGTTTAACCGGGATATTAAATAACTTCAAATTCTTTTCATGTCAGATGTGAATAGCAACCATGCCCATTTTTCTAAAACTTTATATTCAGCCGCAGTCACAACCCATGATATTTATATCTTTCTTTCAGTGATTATCATTCACAATAGGCGGATGTTTCAAGTACAAATTTTACCCAACTGCTAATGTTATTCGCCCCTCTAGGTTCGTTCCTCTGTACACAACTAAGGAAATTCACCGGCAAGATGCAGAAAATATTTACATTAAATTCAGGTTTAAAAAACAAATGAAATAATAACAATATTAATAATATAATAATCAATCGTTTTTCATGTATGCATTAAACTGGATTAATCTATAGATATCATTAAAATGCAGCAAATTCTGCCTCCTCTCAGGGCTGCAGCCCCTCAGTGGCAGGTGGGCCCAGTGTAGGTTTTACAACACTTTGTTATTAATTTGAGTCTTTGTCTCACTTTTCCTGTGGCAGAGAGGCACAGGCCTCTAACTTTGGCCCAGCACAGCATGGCCTGCTGAGTGCAGCATTAAATATCAATACATGCCTTTACGAGCGCCTGTAAATACTCCATACACAACAAAATGAGATGCAAACGGCAGCGAGACCCGATTACAGTAGGAGACGGACTGAATGCAGAAAATATCGTGTCGTGTTTGTAATTTTCGGTTCATTGGACATCCTCTATGACCATTTAGAGGCAGCTATTTACTTATTATTTATTTCGCAGATACTAATATGCAATAAATAACATTTGAAATTTTCAACTTTCAAAGTAATCTTGATACATTCTGCTCTAATGTATCTCAATAAAATGTCCCATCTAAGTTGCAAGTAAGCTAAATCCACAATTTTCATTTAAATAATGGATCTATGGGTCATGCAATGAGAAGACCTTGTACTGTAGCTGGAAAGGTAGAGTACAGAGCTCCAGGACAATAAAAGTACACCTCTAGTGACTGTTTGACAGTATATTTGGGGGAGACAGTGGGCAGGCGGGGGTGCGCCCCAACTTTCGACTATCAAAGATTAACCCTGAGTCCACAAAGGCACAGGAGGGGGAGGCAGGGGCGTGAGTAGGCCGCAGACCGGTTAAACATTGGCGTACTTGGATCTCCCGTCATTGTCTAGTTAAGAGCCGTACCCAGGCCCCCGTTAGCAGCGCAGACACATATCTTGGCGGCTGGAGTGAGCCAACACAAAGGCTGTCGGTGCCCGAAAGGCAGAGATGGAGATGTATGGGTCCAGGGCGGGGTACGCGCCACGTGGGGCCTGTGGCTGTAAAGCCCGAAGCGGGACAGATTGGACAACAGAGCCCCCCAAATACTACTCTTTCTGTGTGTTTCTGTGCTATGACAATGATAAACGGGGACACAGAGCCTTCCAGAACAACAAACAGACACTGCCTCATTTCCCCAATGTGGGCGAGGGCAGGCACAAAGGAGGTGCCATCCCATTAGAGCCTGGGCTCAATGCTGCAGAGGTTAAGGCAAAAACAGAAGGGGGGTGACGCTCCACCAGTGGCCTCACCTAAAGAGGGGACAGATCCCTTGTTTTGTTTTCTCAAAAAAGTGTCATAAAGAAACTCCTTAATTGGTGTTCCATAAAATTAGCATCTCCAAGCTGATTAGATTTCCTCTCTCCTCAGCTTCCATTGTGCACCTCAGTGACCCCATCCCAGCTATTCACTTTCAGGCCTTTCACAAGTTTATTGGCCATCAGAGAAAGAGGAAACTCATGTAATATTGAGCCCATTGCCCTCTGCAGCTCCTCCTTCCATTGGAGGTGACCACAACGAAACAATTGCCTTCTGCTGAAGGCTGAGATGTTAAGCGTCATTGTCATTCTGTTTGCACAGGAATTTGCAAGCGAGGGCACAGGTTAGCATGTGGACCACAGGAACGTGACCCCTCCTAGTACTGTGGCCGGGCCTCTCTGGGCTCAGATTTCGATGTCAGAGCTAAAAGAGAGGATTGCGTTGTGTTTTTGTCTTCATTATGTAGACATTCAGAGGCACTGACAGGGTCCTTTAGTGTAAATGAGTTTATAGTCATATGTGCTGTTATCATGTGAGAAAGGGGGCCTTGAAAGAAGGAGAGATAGGGACTTTAAAATCTTTAAACATGATGTCACAACTGCCCTTTGTGCAGGGTCAAGGTTGCTCACTGAAATGTTCACTTGTTGCACAGTTGTTAAGCCATTTGCACTTAGTAAAGCAGTTCTATTCACCCATAGTGTGTCAGGGTGCTGCCTTCATGTTCCGGCCATCAAACTTAAAGGAAAATAGATCTTAGATGCGGTAACGTTGAAGATCAGCATGAGTAAAGAGGTTTAGTCCCGTGCAGGAGAATCATGCTCGGCTATGTTGTCATGTCGTGGTGCATGAATCATGTCTTCCCTTAGTTCGACATATTTTTGCATCAGTATTTAGAGAACTACAATGGCAAGAGAGAAATCTCAGACAGTTCCCACTGATGGAACTGAGAAATAATCCCATCACATTTGAATGGAATGTTGCATAAAAGGTCTCATCTAGCACAGATAATCACCGTCTCAGTGGAAATGGCAGTGAGATAAAGGGATTACCTGCCTGCATATATTTATGGGGAGCACTATGTGCTTTGGGGATCATAAGCTCTCTAAAGAACCTTGTCACGATCTAAAATGTCGCTGAACTTTTCTCTATGTCGGAATCTCAGCATGGATGTTCTTTATAACTTTTGTTTTGCTATGATAATAAAACTAATCATACGTGCCATATTTGTGCCTAAATAAAACAATAAAACCAAGCTTGAATTTTGTAGTTATTCACTAATTAAACACTTCCAATTTAAATATTTGGACATCTAAATGTAAGATTTTGACCCTTTGACTGTCTCCCATTACAGTTTGAGAAGACAAATATGGACATAGTGCCAAAGCTAATAAATAAAATATATAATAAACTATTATAAAATGATTGTGAACATTCACTAGTAGCTTTAACGCCACTAATAGGTGGTTGTGGCAGCAGGGGGGAAAACAGAAGGTTGAGGAGGGTCATTGATATACGCATATCATGAGGAAAGTGAACGTTAAAGAGTGGGAACGTACCCACACATTGTGATGCAAAGGCTATGGGAGGGTTAAACTAGGTCCAACTCAGCCCCCCCCCCATCCCAGCCTCTTTGATGCTGCAGCCTCCGGGACATGAGCCTTCGAGGGAGCTCGGCGTAGAGCGGCCTGGGGACAGCTCTGCTGCCATGAAGCCAGCGGGATCGGGGAACTCGCCTTTGTCCTCAAAGAAAATGTACGTGGCTTTGGGTGGGGCAGGTGGAAAGGTCACAAGCAGGGATCCTGGGGAGATCAAAACAAACAGACTGGGGGGAGCACAACAGACGCTTTCTCAGACTCAGCAGGGTAAGATGATGTATGAACTTTATATCGCCTTCAGATGTGTATGGCTGATAATTTACCACAGTGACGGGACAGCGAGGCACGATTACACCGGTCACAGCTTATAAAATCAGACACTGGGACACGTCAGTGAGAAATACATGGGAAACAATACAGGGAAAACAGTTTTGGATTTGATTTAATTCACTGTGTTAAACAAACCGCCATAAAGTTGCCACGCATGCTCCTAATGTTCCCTGTTGTCACAAATTCAACTGAATACATTGTTAATCCAGTATTAAATATTTATTTATATAGAACAGTTTCATATCAATTTTTACCTATTTTTACCTGTGATAGTGTTAGTGACATGATTAACGACATGTCAACATAGTCACATGGGCAAAAAATGATATACAGCACTCCCCAATTAGTGCGCCCACTAGTGGCTTCAACCAAACATGTCATCTAAGGTTAAAGTCTGTGTTCAGTCACGCTCTTGGAATTTCCTCCATCAAGTTAGACAAAATGGTCATAAAAGACAGAGTTAGTGTTCCTAAAGCTGTCTGTCTGATAGATGGAGCATATTCCTTGTGCCTCATCTCGTGAATAATCCAAAGAGGACGGCTGATGAGGCACATTCGGTTGTCGAGTTAAGAGGCGGCTGCATAGTTACATAAGAAAACAGTGGCTGAGGATGTCTGACAAGCCTTCCTTTGAAGAAAGCACCCACTCGCCCACCCACTTCACCACTTGCTGGGGTTTTCAACCCACCACCCTGCACGTCTGCTCCTAATCCTGGTGGATGGGATGGAAGAAAGCAACGACGTTAATGTCAATCAGTAAATAAAACATACCAGAGAACTTAATAACAGGCGATAGTATGCGAAACCTCTGTAGATGAGGAGTAGCTAAAAGCTGACTGTCTTTTTGGAGAATTCACTCACTTGACATTGACATCATCTCTGTTGAAATGCCATCTTTATATTTAATAGTGGCCACGTGGTTCAAGAGGTGCCCAAGGCTAAGGTCGACACGTGCGTCATCTATTATTTATGAGGTGGTGCTGCGAGCGAGGGCAGGCCGCAAACGCCTTCGTCCTCAGGAGACATGCAGCTTCATGAAAATTACAAATGACCAGGACTCTGAACCAAAGGCTGGGAGCTGTGGGCTTTAGCAGCGCACGCACATCTGCATCTTTACGCCTCCGTGAATACAGTAAGCCTTTCATAAACACCAGAGCTGTTTGTGATAAGGAAACGCTGCCAATCCCCCCCCGACCTTCCTTAATCACGCCGTTCCTGTGGATGCAGGAGCGTCGAAGAAAACAAAACAAAGAGTCAGAAGTCCTTCATAAAGGACACGAGCAGATAATTCCAGTGTGATACTCATACCTTTAAATGTCAGAACACTAGAAGTTGGCCTGTTCTTCCCTGAAGGCCATAAAATTATATAGATCACTCTGACAACTGCTGCGTAGTTTGTTTTATTGTCCCAGCTCATTTCCTCCAAATCTACCGCTCAAAGGCAGCATTTTCCAGGGGCTGAAAGGTCTGTCTGTCTGTCTGTCTGTCTTTCTGTCTGTCTGTCTGTCTGTCTGCCTGCCTGCCTGCCTTTCTTTCTTTCTTTCTTTCTTTCTTTCTTTCTTTCTTTCTTTCTTTCTTTCTTTCTTTCTTTCTTTCTTTCTTTCTTTCTTTCATTTTAATTCTGCTGCCATTTGCAACTTTCCCTTTTGCAAACAGATGAAGAGAAGAACAGAAGAAGGGCTTCAGGGGCGCATACTTGTGTTCGATTTCTCTTTCTTTGGTGCTGTTCTGATTCAGAGAAACTACAAACGACTGGAACATGTATATGCAATAATATAGCTCCAGGGCCCCGCATGTAACTGCAACTGCTCCCGATTAACAGTATTTCATTGCAGCAGGATATTCATCTGTGTGATACTGCGTGCCTCCATCCAGCCCTGGCTCGACAAGGTCATGGTGACTTGTAATATGGTGTGTTTATGAGCACATAAACAAATCTGTGACCCAGACAGAGGCGAGGCAGAGAGAGAATCCAATCACCCTTGGAAAGGCGCGGTGTTACAGGATTCTATATTGTTCACACATATCCTGTTCCTGTATAGTGAAGTGTTCATAAAAGTATTCTCAAAACACCTGCTTCCCCCACAAATGATCAAACATTACATCACACAAAAACACAATACACTCCAAACCCCGTTTAAAACGATGTAATTCCTCTGGATCCTGACAGGGGGCGCCGTGGAGCTGTAGAGCGGTTATAAAGACGCCCGACATGTTTCAGCCTTCATAGGACACGAAGCCCGTTTTATCTGCAGTGTTTGGAAAGATAAACAACAGGTCATTTTTATTTCAAAGACTAATTTATTGTAAATATTATAATGGCAATAAATAATATTCGAGGAGACGTTAAATAATGAACAGTAAAACCTGAATTTGTTCCTACTTTGCACATTTCCATTAATACATAAAAGTTCTCGACTGATTTCAGCTTCAATAGCTTTGGCTGCAGCCTCTGGAGCTACAACAAAAGGGTTTTGCAAACATAAGCAAACACCCTTTTAAGGTTTAAATATAAGGGCAAATATTAACATAACTTGGGGTTTTATCAGAAAATATAAACCTGTAACAGTTGGGGAGTCTGTTTTTCCTGCATGCTCTCTCTTGAGCTCAGCTCAGAGTGACCGCTGGATTCTCATTCACATTCTTACTGAGACCCTTTCCCCAGTTTGCCCAGTTTGGTTGGAAGATCAGCTCTGAGAAGAGTCCTAGTTGTTCTTTCAGGATGATGGCCACAGTGATTTTGGAAACCTTTTTTAGCCTTCCATAGATTTGTGTCTTTGAGCTCTGGAGGCCGTACGTCTTGACCCTATGACTCAATTTTTAATCTAATGTGCATCAGCCGTCGGACCTTATATTGACAAATATAAGATGCGATACAAGAAAATGTGTGCATCTGAGGCATGCTAAATGACCACGCTAATGTTATTCAAAGTCATTTTTCTAACAAAATATTTGGGGAAAAAATCTTAAAGGCTCATTTTAATGAGGACTAAATGGTGCACAGATATGTGCTCAGCTCAGCTGAGATGTGAGAAAATTTGTTCAGGGGTTTGAATGCAATTCAGCAACAACTCATATCCAGGCAACAGAGGAGCCCTGGGGTATTCTGTACTGTAATGTAAGCATATTAGTGTCAGATAGCTGGGGGCTATGAGGATTATTGTATCACATGAAACACATTCAGTGCTTTCACTGATTCCAGGGATGATAAAATAAACAATAAAACCACATGTGTAAATTGTGCATTTGGGATTATTTCATCTTGCGTGCAAATATTTCCTGGACATGTGCAGAAAACCATCATGTTAGAAGCTTGAAGTTACATTTTACAAAATTCCTGGATGTAGTCGTCTCGGGAAACCTCTCCAAATAGGGTTCCAAATAGGGAAAGAGAATTCCACTTCCTGAGATTACTCTGGAGGAATGGCACTAGATGGAAGCTGTTTGATGCTTTCTATTAGGACAACATGAGTTGTCTGCCAATTTATTCTGTGGGCTGTGGGGACGGCTCTGCTGTGTGATCTGTAAGGAGAAATTGAGCAGAGAGGGAAAAAACAACAACCAAACAACAACTAGTTTCTCCTTTCAGTCAGTGTGTAGAGGCAGTAAGACTCAGCCACAGTCAGCACCCATTGCTCTAACACTAAAAGAATCCAGATTTAAACTCAGATTTAGAGTTTTGCGTTGGTTTTTACTAGCTTACACCTTCATTTAGCATGTTCTGTGTTTTTGGGATACAGCAGTTCAGTTTTGTTTTGTATCGCATCCTCATCAGCAAAGCATCTGTTGCTAAATGTTTAATGAGGTGATAAGTTTGATGTCAAATAACAGCGACTGTCAAATTAGAAACATTGGGAAAAAAAATAGGAATTCAGAAACAGTATTAAGTATTGGGCTCAGAAGTCATCTAAAGAGGCAGAAATATGAAGCTGCTCCATGACAGTAATGGGGGGCAGTGGTGTGGAATTCATGCTCAGGACCAGTAACTGTTCTCTGGGTCTCCACGGTGATGAGAGTAAGGGTATCCATGGGAGACCGCGTGGGTTGGGATCCACAGGGAGAGTGGTGGAAGTAGAGAGGGATGTTTTCCTGATCAGAGGTTTACAGCGAGAAAAACAACCTGAAAATGTTGATGAGCGCCTCCATGTACAGCATATATGGCAGAATCAGCAGCGATGAGGTGTTTTGACCGTAACCACTGTGCTCAGCATTATGTGAAAACAACTTCAAGGAAGTTAATAATGGTGTTTCATCACTGCTATTACCTATTACTGCAGCCGAGAAAGAAAAAAAGAAGTTCGCCCCTGGTTCCTTTTCCCATCATGTCTCGACATTAAAATCATTTTGATTTATGTCTTGTGTGCAGGTTGCTGTGTTAGTTATTTATTTATTTATCGTGTGTGTTTGTGTATGTGTGTGCTGTTGATTTTTATTCACCGCTGGCTGTAAAACAAATTACAGCAGGAGGAAAATAAAGTGACCTTGACCTTGACAGGAATGTTGAGGGGAAGCTGGGCTGGGATAGTTAACCAAAGTTAATTACAAAGTCTTTACATGTTTTTGCCAAAGGAGCTGCGCAGGTGAACAGTAATTTGTAACATGCATGGAAATTAATAAAATGTTAGCTGGAGGGAAGCTCAAGCGAACATTTGGCGCTTTGTAAATTTGCATTATTCAGAAATGAATTATTGCTGAGGTGCTAATGTCATTGTTTTTCTTTCCTTTTGTTATTTTAGTTTATTAGATAAAACATGTCTGGTTCGCTGACAGGGTCAGAACTATCTTCACATCAGTATCTGATCATTTGCATTGATTATTGCATCAGTCGTTTGTATTTGTTCTTGGGTGGAAGCAGCATGCTATAATCTGTATTTCTCTTCTGGTCTTAACGCTTTAGACAACATATTCCCAAAGAACAACAGGTCCAATTTCTGGTAACTTCAAGGCCCCTCTTTTTATTTTCTTGTTTTTAAGTAACGATTTGATAAAAACTCCAGTTTCCATTGAGTTTTGTGCTTATTGTGGTGATCAAGGACGGGTTGCTGATCATTGAGGATCTTCAAGAGCTTAGGGAAGGGACAGGTCGCAAGACCAGATGCTCCTCCAGAGTTTGGCCATGAGAACGCCAGGCGTCATCAGAATGAAATCAAATAAAATTCTGTAAAAATGATTGTTGAAATACAAGAAATTACCCTAAATCAGGTTTAAGTTTAAACTAGTGGCTGCACAGTCTGTAGGGAGCTGGGCTAAAAAGCAGAGGGTCCCGGTTCAAGTCCTTGTGTGGACAAAGACAAGAACAATTAATTTAATGAGTCCCTTTGATAATACTAAGAAGAGAAGCATGTCCTTTGGGCATTTAATTATATATTCTTTTAAACTTGCCACTATAAGCAGCCACCCAGTAGCTTGAACCGACGACGGTGTGTAGGCTCTGCCTACCAGATCTCTCTGGAGCCTGGACCTGTCAGATCAGTCACATTTCATTACCAGCTACATCTCGGTCAAATTCCCAGGGGATGCGTTTGGTCCCTCATCTATTAACCACTCTGAAATAACCACTGACTGTACCTGCAGTCAGTGGAATAATCTAAACAGCCATTCAGCGTAGTGATTATGCGCACCAAAGATAAAGGGTGTATGAACTACACAGATAAATATCCAACTGGGTTCAGACATAATTAAAAACATACAAGTCTACATAGTTACCTGGTCCAATGGAACAAGCAGGAGAGTCAGTAAAAAGTGTGATTTCTCACAGCTGATTCCTAATATTTGTTTTTCTATTTTCAGAGCAGGGATGCAGAGTCCCAGAGTGGCTGCATTTTTGTCTCTGTCTCACACTCCTTGTGGTGATGGATGAGTTCACCCTCAACCTGCAACTGAGAAAATGAAGTGTTCATTACACAATAACAGTTGTGCAGTGGTGAGGCATCCCCAGGGTCCTCCTCCCTGCATTCGGACACATTAGCTGCACCCTACAATCTAGTTGCAGCCACCTCTGCACATACTGGAGTCACTATCAGGCTGCTTCAGTGGGGAAACTGCCTCAGCGCTGGCTCGCTGTTCAGCTGGAGGCTATTTTAGCTACATTTCTAAATGATTTTGGATGGGTAAAACTCAAATCAATGATCAACTTAAAATGTCTCTTCAGGATAAAATCAAAGCAAAGTAAATTTGCTTTGCAGCAGGGGGTAATGACAGAAGCATATTCACCAATAATATGGAGTTTTCAGGTTTAGTGCCGCCATCCTCTGACTGCAGCATTTTAGCTGTGGGAATTTTATTTCATCGTGCTGCTCCAAATATCGGCATTGTTAAAGTAGAGATATGATCGTGTCTAAATATCTTATTTTACCCTTTAATGATTCTCAGAAAATCGACACAGTTCTAACGTGCACCAAAGAATATTCATCATATTAATGAATCCTGTCAAGAATCTGCTCAGGAGAATCGTGAGCCACTAACTATCAGAAACCAAGTTCTTGTGATTGATGCAAAACATCAGTGTTCTTCACTCAGGTGTTTGTAAAAATATCTTTGAATTCGGCTGGTCTGACACGACGAGCACTTTATTAATGTCAGTGTCAATGATTACACGATGATGCTGAGCATACCGTCACTGTCTGACTAACACACTGTAAAAATAACATTTAAAAAATGCCCGATATTGCATTTTATATGTGGAAAAGAAAATAGGACACTCTAGAAATATCAAAAAATGCATCCAGCTTACAAATTAAAGCATAAAAAAGGGTCATACAATTGGGATTAAAGTGGCCAAATAAACTTACAACCCCGCAACAAGTCCCAGCGGGAAGCAGAGCAGCCTCTTGTAGGCAAATTTCCAAGGTTTCAGCAAACAATTGTTTTAAGAAACGTTGGCACCTGCTCAACGCTGGGCACAGTTGGCAGCCTGCTTCCTTCAGTGCCAAAAGGAAAGAGAAATATCAAGCAAGTAAACGAGTTTAGCTCTTTAATGTGTTGATCAAGTTTAATCTTGTAGGAGCAGCATTCAGCTTTACTGATACGGTGTCTGTGACAATGTAGCTTTACAGAAACAGATGTGACCCCAAACAAGCAGCAGTGGCAGCAAAACTACCTTTTAACACGAGGAAACCTCTAGGCAAAGGAGGGGACATGGGGCAAGGGGAAAGGGCAGAAAGTGGAGGGTAACAGACACATGCACACATAGTTTCTTATTCGGAAGATATAGCTTTATAACTAGTTAGTTCAGTGGCGTCAGAGGTCAACAAAGTCAGCAAAACTTGTCGGTTGATACAGAGAAAGAGAGGACAAATTTACAGAAAAAAAGATGGACACGGTCTAACTTTTAAACGTTGTGCATTTCAAATTTCTTTCTTAACAATGCAACTTTTTCATATCTTTCTGCTTAACTTACAAAGGGTTGCTCAAGGAATAACAATTCACCTGCAGTTGATGGACTGTGGTGGAGTTCTCTCTTCCTGCTGCGTGAGCTCTTGTACTTGTACGATGTGAGCAGCTGGTTCTAGTGATGAAAGGAGGATGGCAGCATGACGGAGAGGTGGGAGATGGAGGCAGAGAGGGGAGCATGGGGGATTTATATCAAACACTTTTCTAATAAGCCATCTGTACTGGAAGTCGGCGGAGGCCAGTCTGACCAGCTCAGGAGAAAGCTGCCACAGCACACGATGACACCCACACACCATCAAACAGCAGTCATTGTCATCAGCAGATGGTGTGTCACATTATCATTATTATACTGTACGTGGGTTTTCATCGAGTGCCACCTCCGCTAACATGTGGAGTCCCAAGAGGACCTACTTTATCTCCTTCTAGACTTGTTGGGAATTTGCCTCAAACTGTTTTTATGCAGCTGAGGAAGCCCAATAAAGCCTGTTGCTACTGTATGTACAGTACACTGCGCACCGAGCAAGTGTTCCGTCCCATTGACGCTTTGCTGCCAACTAGTGGTCAAGCTTTATACTACATCAGGTTGAGGCCAGTAAGTGTAAATAAATTCAAGCAAAAAGGGATTCATTTAAATATTTCTATTTATTTGCAGACCAAAGCTGCATATAAAATATAATATAATACAATATTTAATTCATCCATATATTAAATTAGAATAAAAGACATGGATGGTCAAAAAATAATAAATACACAGAGGTGACTAGTGCCTTAGAACCTTTACTGGTCATCAGTTTGCCAGACAAATTGCTTTATTAAATTACAGTATGTCCAATAACTGTTCTAGTCTTCCAGTAAAGACCTGCTGATGCAACTGATTAAAAATCAACATCCATTCCCATGGAAGGGTGATTACCTCTTACTATCTGCTCCCATTGTGCTTGTGTACAGAGGCAGAAATAAGCTCAAATGCAAAGGCAGTCCTGATAAACAAGAGAGACATGAGCCACAGCTCAAGATTTAATAGGATTTTTTTTCCCTTCAACACCGGCCCACCGTCACCGCTTAGGTCAAACAATCGGAGGTTTTGCCTGAGTGGCCTAAAAGGAGCGGGGTTGGGGAAATTACAGGAGTCATGCAGACAGCAGGAAGAACAGCAGAACTGGAGGCTAAGAGTGAAGTAATCAGTTGGAGCACTGATTGGACACCTCATTGATTCAGGAATAGTGATAATTACGGCGCTCACTGGTGTATGCTAATGCAAGAAGCGAAAGCCATCCCAGCCTCTGTCATTACAAGCCCAGTGATTTAAATCCCTTATGGTAACAACAACGATCTATTATGTCCAAATGGCAAGAAAAAAGAAGGGAAAAAATGCAGAGAGAATAAATAGAATTTTAAACTACTAATTAATTCACATCCATCAATACAATGTCTCTTTACATTTTACTGAAGTGATATACAGGAAGGGACCCAAAACAGATCCCAGGGGAACCTCAGAAGGGACAGGTCACATCATCAGCCTTTTAGAAAAGAGATCTGATTACTAGACGGCATCTAAACTAATACAGTGGCATGTCACTGATGCCATTAGGTAACTAAATATTTATAGATAACTAAAGATAACTACATTTTTATAGTAATGCCACTAACTGATGACAAAAGGACTAAAAATCCAAAAGGGGCTGCAAGAGGCAACAATTGTTTGACTAGGGAAGATTTAGCATTACTTTGCCCTAACAGCTTCGTAGTGGAGCAAAAAACAGTTTGGCCTTCACTGAAATCTTTCTGAATTATTTCTATGTTAAACAAACTTAATTTAGGAAACTGAATGGTTGCTAGAACACAGCTTAAAGGTTCACTGTTGTTAAGATTCAGGGGAATGGGGTGTCGCGTGAGCGTTTGGCTTGCAAACAGGTGTTCCTAAGAGCCATTTCTAATGTGAAATACAGTTCTCAGGAAGCTGAAGGCAGTCATTCATGGATTTAATAAGATGATGTCTTAACACCCAGTGTGGAGTTGTACAGCTTGTGGTAATGCATTGAGTCTGTTTTAAGAAGAATGATCTCAAATGGCGCTTCACAGTTAAACACAGCCATTTTTAAAAACTGCCTCCATTCCTTTTTTCAAATGAATCACCTCAACCATCAAATGCTGCATGTGCTCCCCGAAGAAAGAAATGAGGTGGCAGAGGCTGTGACATTTTAAAAAATGATGTATTTCCTCCATTGTTATTCATGCTTTGCACCTCGCCTGTAAATTATGCTCGACAGCGCATGTGAAGAACTTGTTTCACTGTTAAAGACTGGGAGAGAGAGAAAAGAGAGAGGGAGAGAGAGAAAAGAGAGAGGGAGAGAGAGAGAAAAGAGAGAGAGAGAAAAGAGAGAGGGAGAGAGAGAGAAAGAGAGAGAGAGAGAGAGAAAAGAGAGAGGGAGAGAGAGAGAGAAAAGAGAGAGGGAGAGAGAGAGAAAAGAGAGAGGGAGAGAGAGAAAAAAGGGAGAGGGAGAGAGAGAAAAAAGAGAGGGAGAGAAAAGAGAGAGGGAGAGAGAGAAAAGAGTCCTTCTCAGGATAAAAGTGTTGACTCAACATGGTCCACAAAGTAATTAAGGCCCAGACATTAATAACTCGAGTAAGAGGAAGAAATTCAATGAAAACAGAAAGGATTTATTTTCTCATTCATTCACACACACTCATCCAGTGAATCTTACGCAATCTCTTTCAAACACGTCTCCTTACACACACACTGTGCTCTTTTTCCTCATTGTTTCGATTCACAGGGTTCATTATAAGTCTATTAAAATATATATTTCTGCTTATAACACAGATTTACTTCCCTGAGATGAACGACTACAGCACTAACGACCAAGTGTTGACGCTTCCACACTGGAGTCAGTGGCGCCTGAACACATCTGGATAAACAGCCCCAGACAGAATATACAGCATATATTGTAGTGTCATTGATTAAAAAAAAAAAAAAAGACAGTGGTTAGCTTTGCCCTCAAGGTTAATTAAGTCATCATCAGCATTAATGATGCATTGTGATGAGCCCCTCTGACCGCCTGGTGAAGGCTCCTTTATCACCGCTGTTGTAATAAGTGTGACTCCAGAATGGCGCCATCTCCACTGCTTCACTGTCAGGCCCAGATAAAGTCACAAGCGGTTATTATTTTGGAAATGTGTCAGAGTCCTCCCGTCACTGGGAACATTAGTATTCCTGTTCAACGTTGACAGTAGTTAGTGTTGGAGGTGGCTTGCAGGACTGACGATGGTAGGACAGGAATAATTTAAGTAGCACCGGCAGAATATGAATGTGTGGGATCGATAATTCTTCCTGAATGAACGTTCCCGTTTCCCAAACGATTCCACAGTTATTACTACACAACAGAAGGAATTCCATTTATTATACGAGACTATTTTACAAACACACTTCTGCATCTCTGCATGTGTTGTGTTAGGTACACCAGCTCAACACAAACATGTGCCCAGAGCCTCGGGACATATATTTACTCTGTTCCAGAGACGTGTGCACAAAAGGGAGGAAGCGATTTAAATTTGCTGCCGGGGTTAATTTACCAACTGAGCTCACACCTCAGAAGCACAGACACGTGCATTTAAACGTGGCTGTTCTCCATGATCCAAATTATGTGTTGATTTCCGCTTCCATGCGCAAAACAGATTTGTTTATATTTTCACTTTTTGGCATCTCAATAAAGAGGAATCTTGTAATTATAGTAAAATGCCAACATGACCCTTCATCATCTTAACCGCTTCATCCCTTTTGGTGACACAGGAAGGGTACACAATGGGCGACGGCAGGGTCCATAGCCTTTTTAACAATATACCTACAGCTGGGAAGCTTCATTAGAACCCACTAAATCAAACAGTGATCATCCCAAAAAATGTCAAATACAGGACAATTACTCAACATGATTGTTTAGGGAGGGATTTAATATGGAAGATTTACAGACGCCATGTAGACAAAGAACAGAAACATCTGCAGGACAGCTGGAAAGAGGCTCTACAGGAGGACGGCTCAATAGAAAAGTTACAGGAGGCATGTCGAGAACTACCTGAAAGGAACATATATCGCTCCAGAAAACTGATATAATAGAGATAGAACTGATAGTTGTATTAAATGTGAGAAGGAAAAATGTATTTGGCAACCTACCATAATACGATAGTTCTGGCAGGAAATTAAACACCGCAATTAAAAATATTGAAGAGATTCAAAACTCTTAGTCCCACATTTGTTTATACCTATTATACTGTAAATGTTCATCTATATCCAGATGAGTTGAAGATCAAAAAATGTCAACAAATATTTATAGACGAAAGTGTGTTACTGGAAAAGAGAGTAAAAACACCAGAAATCCAACTGTCAGAAGGTGTTTGTGCGAGATATCTGGAACTGTCCCCTTAGAGGAGATGATCTATTCTATACAATAAACATAAACATGATCAGCACCAGATCTGAGATCTCTTCGTTTGTCATGTATTGAGGACAGATTTGTCATGTGATGGAAGGGCCTGGGGACATGTCAACAGTTGATATTGCAGAAGATACAACAAACTCATTAACCTGATCTCTTAGTTCTTCTGTGCATTGATGTCTTTGTTTACTTATTTTTTTACTACACTGGATTTTTTTTTATTGTTTTGTATGTTGATGCTTTTATTTGCTTTCAACATTGAGATGGTTTTCTATATTTTTCCTGCTATTACTGTGGAACATAAACTAACAAAAAATTTAAAAAATATTGTGAATTGTTAATCGAAATATTGGATAAATACATTTTTTTAAATGAAATGACAGTATTCTTGTCATAACTATTAGTAAAATAATATAATCATTACGAGTCTTACCTGCAGTTACTACACTCACTCTTTCAAAAAGCTGCATACACAGTTTTAAAAAGAAAGTAATTATGGTTTTGATTGATAATCTAATTCTATATTCTTTACGCTACTTATTTAGCAGTGACAGAAAAGCAACATTTCTAATTAAAGTTTTACATGGTCAGAAATATATACAGAGTAAAAATATCTGTCTCATAATCCCACTGAACAGAATAATCCAATTATATAAACATCGCTACTGTCTATATTTGTAAGAACATCAGTGCCATCCTTTACAGCCAAATATACATAAATACATACATAATAAAAATGTATTTCTGTGTTGCCATATGTTAATGTGGCCGGCAGAGCTAAAGTAAATTTAAAGCAGGAGTGACGAGCTGTCGGTCATCCAACCAATTTATTCCTATCAAATTTATTTCTTGTGAGCATAGATCATGGCTATCTATGCACACTCAAACTCATGCGCAAATGATCTTAGCTGACAAGCAGCAGCTCATGGAAAATTGCAGTATCACAGTCCTGCACCAAAGTGTAGCAATAATTTGATGGGGGGGGTCTTTAGCTGGTAGCTAAATGCACTGGAAGAAATAATAATCCAGCCTAGAAATCAACCAACGAATTAGCATAAAGTGACAGAAAAACAGAAATAAATATTGAAATACAGAAATGCACAAGTAAAGAACTGGATGGATAAAATCATAAATACATGATATAATAAAATTTAAAAAATAAATAAAGTAAAAAGAGTTGGTGGGGGTATGTCTCGCCCAGGAGGATCAGGGGTTGGGGGGCTTGTTCGCCACCCAGCGTTTTGGTGTCATTTTACTTGTTCCTCTTCTGTATTCTTATGTCAGGTCAAGGTAGAAACTTGCCTCACCTGCATTTACAGGTTTGTTTCTTATCCTGCCACAAAATAAATGAAATGCCATATGCATAAACAGCCCAAATATCCCTTGTATTTGTTAATTAATTTGTGCTTCTGTCATTCGTGATCCTCCACACATTACAGCTGCCCTCCTCTAACTGTTCCTGTATCAAAAAGCTTTGCTTCCACTTAAATGTCAGAGGCAAAGGAACAGGAGGCTGTAACATTTTATACTGTACACATTCATGGCGGCGAGTAAATATCAAGATAATGTGCATTGTAATGAACTCCTTGGTGACAGGGTGGACTGCAGCAAAGCTGTAAAAATCCATTCCAAGTTCACTTTGGTCTTTCATTCTCAATCCATTTCCCTGGTGGATGGAGCCTAATCAATAGGGGTCTACCCATCAGGTTTAGTGGCCTTTATGTGGAGAAGAAAAGAAGACTCATTAATTAGTGCCAGATACTTCATTGTTGCCTGGGCTGGTGTTGATCATGGTCACACAGCCCCTCCCCACCACCCTCCAAACCTCCTGACTTCCATCCATGTAAACCACCACTGACCTGCATTTCTCTTTTGCAGGCTTTCAAAAGATCTGGCGTCGGAAGGGAAACCAGGCCATCATGATTTATGTGATCCTGCTTTGACTTTTTCTTGTAATTCTTGCACTGAGCTCAACAGCAGACTTTATTTTGGTCCATCTATATGAATTTTAGATAGCCGTCCTTCATTATTAATACACTGTACTTCACTGCCTTAGAGGATCCTGTGGCCCAGCGTTATCTATGTTCCCACACTGGATCCAAGTCCTGGAACGTATTGGGTGATGATATGAAAACAAATTTGTTTCCCTTCTGCTCACATCTTGAGTTTCCCTGGGGGGTATTTTTCTCATATGGGGTAACTTTTTAGAGCTGCCATTTTCAGTGGTGCCACTGCAAAAGATGCTTTGGCTGTACCAGCAATCCCTCCCAGAATGCAGGAAAAGGAGTTCAAGTGACTCAAGGGCAATGTAAATGTTCCTATAACTGGCCGTTCTGGGGTGGTTCCTGCAGTGGAAAAATGCGCCACCTGCCACAGCCCTGTAAATTCACCCCGTAGTCAGTGGAAATGTGTCTCATCTAAATTAAACTTTCCTGCTCATCCATTTTCCCTGGTCCTACACAGAACCTTAGCTGTCCCTATCACTGAGGTCCCAGATGTTCCTAGGATTTGCTGGAGCCCCCTTCTCTAGCTTGAGCGTCATACGGCAAAGTGCTCTGATGATCGCGGGGACCACTGGCATCTCCACCCCCCCCCTTCCCCACACACACACACTCACACTCACAAACCCCTGCTATTCCCCAAATATCATTTATTCCTACGTACCAATTTTAAAATCATCGTGTGCCCTCTTTGCCCGCAGACGAGGAGATTTGAGGGTTACTGCGCTATTTCGCCCGCTGTTAACATCTATTACCCAACTGTTACCATTACTCAGTTCTGACCCGTCTAGGTCAGCTGTAACAGATGTGGTGAAAGTGGCTCCACTTGGCAGAGTCACATCAATAGTTAACCAATCCCCGAAGAATTCCTAAACTTTAAAAGGACAGAGGGCTTCAGACATCTGTGGCTGTGCATCTTGTTTGCTGTCTCCTGTGTCACATATAGAATCAATGGTTGTGTTTGGGCAGAAATATCTTCCACTAACCCACCACCACAGTGTGGTACACCCCCAGCAGGAGCTTGTCCTCCCATGATGGTTCCAGCCATTCTTCCCCATCCTTTCTCCACTTCAAACCATTTCCGCGGCTGCCATTTTGGCAAGAAATCGATTTGTAATTACAACCGCTTTGTGTAGTCTGGGATTCTCTTTGTGTTAAATCATCACATAAATGTGGTGTTAGCATCAGCAAGCCTTGGAGCCCATTATTTAAACAAGTTGAGGACGACCATCGAGAATTCGATCTCCTGGTGTCCCAGGTAACTGTCCTCTCTAGAGCTTCATGTTGAGATTCTGTATTTTGGAGAATTTTATTACCTAATTGCACCTCTCATATTAGTTGCATTTTATCTATCACACTAGTTGCAACCAAATAAAAAGAATCCCTTCAACTCATTTTATAAAGCAAAAAAAGAGGTATAACCAGAAATCATTCAAGGTACAAATTCAACAAATAATTGTCCATTCTGGACCCGATCCACTTCCCAGTCACTCAAGTCAACCTTATTATAAACTTTCCTCTTATTCCCTAGACTCTTTTCCGCGTGGCCTCTCTGACTCACTCTCTCACTGTAGTCCAATCTTTTCTCTAACATAAATCATTTTGAATGTCTCAGCCACGGTGCAGATAGATACGGCCCTCACCGCCCCCTCCGTGTAATCCCTCCAGTGAATGGAAAAGCACTAATCCAGCATCTGTGCCACACAGGGAATCGTCCATACAGTCGCATGTTCTGCCCCATTTTTCTTGTCTCGCGGTTGTTCGGAATGCTGAAGTCTACATAAATGTGTAGTGTTTGTGCAAAATACTTCAAAAACGATCGCTGCTTGTTGCTTAAGGCAGCGTAGCTAATGAAAGTTTATTATTGATCTTGATCATGAGCACTAGATGGTTTAACTTTGGTGGGAAAATTAGGGCTCGTGTCCCAAACTCTCATATCTGAACTGTGATGCAATGAAAGACCATTGAATTAAGCTACAGTAGAGGCAAAACTGTTACTCCACACAGAATCAAAAGCCATGAAAGAACCACTTAACCATAGCAAATCTGCAACAATTCTATAATTTCTTGATTCTACAGTAGTTCCCAAATTAATGCTGTTGATATTATAGTCTGTTAACACCGACCATAATAAATTGTGTTTTTGCAGTGTGTAAGTGTGTGTCCCTGTCTTTGCCTTTTTTTTTTGCGAAACTTTCAAACCTGTTCTTGTTTTGGCAAATCAATCTGTAATAATTGTGCTAATAATAAACAGTTCCTGTAGTACACCAGCACCAAATGCGCCACAAAACCTGAATATTTAACTCTCAACAAAGCAATGGACTGATTGGGCAACAGAAAGTAGGCAAACATTGACAGAACACATCATCTTCTTCTTCTTCTTCTTGACCGCTTTATCCCTTTCGGAGTCACAGAAAGGGTGCTGGAGCTTATCTCAGATGCATATGGGTGCAGGCTGGGAACACTCCAGGGTGATCTCCAGCTCATCCCCCCAAATGTGAGCATTTGGGGGTTTGGTACGTTGCTCAAGGGTACCTTGGTGGTGCTACCAGAACATTCCACAATTTTTGTCAGCACCGGGGCTAGAACTGGGCCCCCTTGACATATTACTTGTTTTCTAGTTAATCTTTGAGATTCTTTTCATGGAACTGCAAAAAGAATGGCTCATTTGTCTGTCTCATTAGTGATAAATGCTGTATCTTCCGGCTGAAGGCAGCAGGACTGTGAGCAGCTGAGTCTGTCATTCAGAGTTTCTATTTAAAGGGGAGGCTAAGGCAATGTATTCTACACACTCACAAAAAGCTCATTTGCAAGTGTAAAATGCGCACAAAGCGAGAAGCGTGTCCTGTTGGGTGCAGCATCGCCTCCAACCAGAGTTAGAAGCACTCAATGGGAGCAGCAGTCGAACTGCGGCCTTTTCGGCTCAAGAATCTGTGTCAAATTGTGCTGCACGTTGCTCCTGGTTGCATTCGGTGTGAGCTTTTGCTATGTGCAATCGTGAAGGCTGCCAGATGGAGAATATCCTGCTCCATTCTGCCTGCTAATGAGGCACAATAGCCGGAAGACACCAGCAGATTGGCCAGGGCACATTGAAGAGGGCACTTCTGTTGAAGCATTTTGGCTATACTTATATGACGACTCTGCTGTTGCACTGGTACATAGTTTTGTCCAAGAAAGGTGGGTTAGTAATAATGGTTCTTATACAATCATGAAGGACCTGCTCGTTAATTATTATAGGATGCAAAACCTTTTCTTTCCATAGTAATTTGCATTACCTGCAGTTTGTCATTCTAAGAAACATCTTGTTAAACCCTTTAACCAAGCAAAAACTTTATTATCTCGCTCTCTATCACACACACACACACACACACACACACACACACACACACACAAACACACACAATTTATCCTGGCATGTTCCTCCTTCTCATAAATCATTCATTGTAACATATCTACTGGCACAAACACCTTTAAATGGAAATGCATTTTTTTTTTAAAAACAACTTTTTTCTAGAATAACTACATAAAATGACTATTAAACAGGAGCCAACATCATCTAGATTTGTAGTGTTCTGCAAATACTGTGAAATGGCAACGTGCAAAGACCAGCCTGAATGTTCTACCATCTGTCAGAGCTTGAATGAATAATCTATGGGGGGGTTCAGTCAGAGGTATAACACACAGATATAGAAAGTGTTACAAGTGAGTTACTGTGTGTGCTGAGGAGGAGAACAGGAGTATATTTAGAGCCTCAATCTGGCACAAGGTACAGCAGGGTCTGTGGTCCATGGGGGAGCTGGAGACATGATTAATATGCTCAATTACAACATTGATTTTAACATTAAAACTGTGCAAGTCATTTTCTTGGGCCCCTTCTCTGTGGGTTTTTCGCCATTTCATTTTTATTTAAATAGATAAACATCTCGGCTAATCGCTTTCTGTGGCTAATTTATCAGTCAAAGCTACTGGCTGCAACTTTTACTTTAAAGCCTCACGGACAAAACCTAATTGTAAATGTCTGTAAAAGTGGACGGGAAACTCGAGGTAGCTCCTACGAATCCTCCCCAGCCATCCATTACATGCAGAACCAAAGCTCTCCTACAGTTTTTCTGCTCTTCTGTCTCTGGTCCATCACAGTGACACTTGAAGTCAGTGGGCAGAACAATTCTCTAAAACTAAAACAGAAATGAGGCTGATACTGAATCATATGGTGTTTTGTGTTTAGGAACATAGTGCTGCTTGTCAGTGCAGAGGTCTTCCCTATGAGAAGGAACGTGCGTGTGTTTGGAATCACACTGGGGAACACCATTTTTGTTGAGTTGGGTCTGACAGCTGTTTTGAACTAATTTTTGGTTGCAGAATCCAAAACTGATCTCAGTTGTTGAACTGTAGGACTGTAGTACTGACCTATTGGGAGCTGCACACAGCTGTCATCGGCTTAATTGTAACTGCACAAACAAGATGCCAAGAAGCTGTAGATGAGTCGAATGGTAATCAGCTGACAAGTCGTACAACAACTAATCACTGGAATTTTGCTAATCTGGAGAGGAAGCTGTGGAGAAAAAAAACTGATTTCATTTTCAGAATCAGCATGCCAATTTTAGTGCCAAAATATAACTCAACAGATTTTTTTTTTTAAATTGTTCCCTAGTGTAACGAGCTAGTTGTAAAGAAGAGAGCAATGCTTATTACAATATGATATATGCTTATTGGGATATGATAGGATACACCTCCCTGAGGAGAGAAAGAATGCAGCGCTTGACCATTTACAAGTTTGTGTTTGTTGTTCTTCAGTGTTGGGATGGTAGAAACACTGTCCGTTGTTATCCTTCCTTTTCCTTTCTCACCAGACCGATGCCTCCCCCATTCTTTAATCCAGGGGTTGGCAACCCAAAATGTTGGAAGAGCCATATTGGACCAAAAAAACAAGAAACAAATCTGTCTGGAGCCGCAAAAAATTAAAAGCCTTATATAGGCCTTATAATAAAGGCAACATATGCTGTAAGTGTCTATATTAGCTGTATTAGCCTACTTTCCAAATAATAAGCAGGCTACGAATACATAATGAGCATTCATGATGAAATGTTTATGTTCCCTGCAGCATCCTGGAGAGAATGAGGCATCACGTGACCACTCTGCTGTAGATGACGCTTTAAGTTTAACTTCCATTATAATGAGATGTTGAAATATAAATGAATGAATGTTGAAATAAAAATAATAAATATTTATTATACACATTTATACAGCATTGGAAAAATGTAAGAATGTTTGTCACGTTTTTCCTCCTACAGAAATTATATTAAAACAATTTCGATTTTCATATTTTTGAAAAAGCTCCGGGGAGCGACTAGGGCGGCGTCAAAGAGCCGCATGCGGCTCCAGAGCCATGGGTTGTCGACCCCTGTTCAAGAGGTTTCCCAAAAACGGAAGCCTGAGGGGTCCATTAAAGAAGATTAAAGAATGTGCAAGATGCCTTTGATTCTTTGATGTTTCTTTGAAGTTAGATGAAAGAAACAGTTGATCAAACAAATAATGTGCACCTAAGGTGAGAGAACACACCAAACAAGTCAAATCTTGCAGTTTAAATCTATACAGTATATGTTTCTTTTCTATCATTGCGACATTTTATCTTTTTACAGATCAAAAATGCAAACACTGGGAGTTTCACTGAATGAAAAATTCCCTACAAAGTTGTGGCAATTGATTAATGACAGCAAAATTAATACCATCATCTGGAACCACCAAGGAGAGGGAATCATCGTCAATGGGAAATTAATAGAAAATGAGTTCTTGTCTTCAAATGGCTTCAAAACCTCCAAATTCTCAAGTTTTACACGACAGCTAAATTTGTATGGCTTCAGGAAATCCCAGCGTTTAAATAGAGACAACATTCATCATTATTTCCACCCTTTACGCCTTTACAGTTTGTGAAGATAAACATGATAAAAATTTGTCTTCTGACCTATCTCAGGCAGAGGTCCGATCGCCTGCATCCAAACCGCTGCATGACATTGTGCCAGGTGACTGGATCATGGTGAAGGTTCTGAGCACCAGGAAAAGGAATGGCTGGAAGGGTCCACACCAGGTGCTACAAGCTTCTCACACAGGTGTGATGATCGCTGAAGGAGCAACGTGGTTGGATACCAGCCAATTTAAGAGCTTGCTGAATAATAGTTCTTCAAGTACAGACAGTGAAGCACATTTTAACGGAGCCTATTGTTGTTATTAGAGCGCAGGATATGTTTGAATAAAAGGTTAAATTGTCATCTTTTTTTGCATTTTTTTTAATGCAATGTGCTTTGGTCAATAATGGTTACACATACACTTTGGTTTTAATGGTAAATTAAACACAGAAAGTTGTGCAAAATTGGAGCGGACAGGAGGGCCGGCAGAGAAGATGACAACGCAACATGATGGCAGACAGACATACACATGGAGAATGAGGACAAATGCCCTGTCCTCCTTCTTGTCCTCGCCAACCTCCAAGATCTCCCTGACCCATTCCCTCGACCCGAGTTTGGCTGACTTAAACCTTCCTGCAACCTCAGTCCTACTGAATTTAACCAAAGTGACTGAGGGACATAAATTGAGACGTGGGAAAACAGGACAAAAGGACGAGGATGTGCAGAAGGCCATCGGAGGCGTGCCACACCCGAGGCAAGATGTTGAGTATAAAGGAACCAACTTTAGTCCAACACTTTTACACCAATGAGCATAAACTCAGGACACCTCTGCCATCAATATATTGATGTATCTTTTACTAATATTCTAGTCCCTCCTGTCGTCTGCCTTGATGCAGAGCTTCGAGTCCATTCAGACTCTTTTTTTTTTCCCAAGCGGCAGTTCTAAGGGGTAAACAAGGTCAGGCAAAGAGGAAACACGGCCGGTTGCCAAATCTGACTGTTTGTTTATGCTTGTCATCACTCACACAGCGTGCACTACCCGGCACTGACAGGATGACAGCTTGGCACAGCATTTAATGTGGCTTTGAATCCTTCCTCATGCGAATGACAGTTTAATTGTTGACTGCCCGGTGGATGTCAAATTCATAGAGTATGTTGTTTATGACTGGTTCCAAAGTGACATGTACAGTAGTGGTGCTGGTTAAGAATAGCTTTGTTATCCATCAGCTGCTGATGAGCTTTTTATCACGCTTGGACACGCCGAATAATGACTGACTATTTACTCCGATCAATAGGAAAAACAGCTGTTTACCTAATTGCCCCTCTCATATTAGTTGCATGTTTCTGAAGGATATGTCTCCAATTCATGGACTCAAGGGTGTTTATGACTCTATATATACACACTATAAATATACATACTGTATAAGCAAATCAGCATCAGCTTTCATTTGTATTAAAAGCACTGTGCCCCTGTGCCAAAGAGACTCCAATCAGTAAAGTAGGTTTTCAGCAGCCCCTGAGCATACTCACATTTTTAATTCCTACATTTAACTAAGTAACACTTTATTTATTTCTGTATTACATTTTTTGTGGAGTGGTTGCAAATCGTTGAAAGTGTCACTGCAAATGCATGTCCCATTACACATGAATGCTTTGCACCTTTACAGGTATTAAATTACTTTCCCAGATATGAATGAATTATTTCCCAACCAATGACGGGGATGGCATCCACGGGCTCTTCTGTTGCCATCCAAAAATGCTGCGGCATCATTTTATTTGACTGTACTGGGAACTGTTCGACTCGGGCCATTAACAACACTGGGACCTGGTGACAAAAGCTCACATATTTCCACCATCTGTTACTTCCGAACGCCTCCTTTCAGCACGGTGATGCTGAGAGAGGGCCTTGCTCTCACCTCTGTGTGACACACTGTTAGCCTGCTTGCAGTGTCAAACTGACTTCCCTTCACCTGACGGCCCAGCGTCACCATTCCCGCTCTTGCCTTGTCCTTTCTTGCCACGAAACCGCCGTCATGAGTTTGTGTCACTCTAATAATTATTCCTGCACTCTCATTTTTCTCTGCCGCCTGTGTTCATTCATCACTGTCGGCGACCCTTCGCCTGTCTCAACAGCTAACTTTCCCCCCTTTTCTTCGCCCGTCTCCTCTGTTCTCCTTTGTCTTCATGCAAAGACAATTCCTGGTATGAAGAATGTCTTTTTGTCACAACAACAGTGACACTAAAGGACAAAGAACAGCATAGAGAACAAAAGAAAGATTACACTCCTAAAAGTGTTTAAGCTTTACATTTATGTGTGTAAGTGGCCCAGAATTGAAATGGAAAAGCTGAGAAATGCACCATTAAAGGCATGTACCGTATTTTCTGGACTATATGTCGCTCCGGAGTTTAAGTCGCACTAGCCAAAAAATGCATAATAAAGAAGAAAAATAGATATATAAGTCACACTGGACAATAAGTCGCATTTTGGCGGAAAACTTATTTGATAAAATCCGAGACCAAGAACATACATTTCATCTTGAAAGGCAATTAGCAAACCATTAGCATGGATTAGCAATAGGGTTACGGAATGCTAACGTAACAAATTCAGCTACATGACCCACAATGAATTGAGTACGTGTCTGCTTTGTTAACGTAAAATATTAACAGTTATTCAGATAACTATAGCATAAAGAACATCCGAGCAAGTTTACCAAACAATCAAGTCTAACTCCATAGACGAAGCACCGCTTCTTCTTCTGCGTCACTAAAGGAACTCGTTCCTCGGGTACACGCCCCTAGAGCGCCCTCTTGTTGTCAGTGTGAAAATAACGAACGTGTGAAATTCTGTAATAATGTATTTATATAAGTCGCTCCGGGGTACAAGTCGCCCCCCCTGACAAACTATGAAAAAAGTGTGACTTATAGTCAGGAAAATACGGTAAATGGATTTGTGCTTACACGGCTGACTGGGATTATTTTCTGAACATCAGCAGTAAACATTGATCTCCAATATGTGGCTATAGGAAACATTGACATTGACTATTTTAAATGTTACACATGCAAGTGAGCTGCGCCCGCAGAAAGTCGAAATCGTCAATAGCTGGAGGGATTTACAACACGAGGAATAAATAGTTTATGAGGCCTTACCCATTGATCTACAATTTTAGTCAACATCAATATGTTGTAGGCTGTAGATGAACATTCCTGTGCTGCGTTTGTGATTGAAATCATACTAGACACTATGTAAAGACGTAAATATCATTGATTTGACTGCAGGTCAAAGGTTTAAATAAAAGGAACAGAGCATTTTAAAGACATTTCAACTCTCTTCTGAACGTTTTCTCCAGCTCTAAAAGGTTGATGGCGAGCACCGACCTTTACGTGGGGGGGGAATCAAACCCCCCCCCCCCCCCCCCCCCCCCATAAGCCTGTGCCACCAAAAGGGAAGAGCAGCCCATCAGTTGGTTGGTTTGTCAATGACAGATTCTTTGAAAGAGCGAAGGAATCAGAGAACAACAGCAGAGGTGAAAGGTTAAGACTTCAGCTTTCACATACCTGCAATTCAAGGTCCCTCCCCTGGGGGTTTAACCCTGACATTGGGGGGGTAGATGCAGCTGTCACCAGCTGTTATCTTGCTATACTGTATTTCTGGTGTTGAGCGCTGCTGGAATCCCACCATGATGTCAGGACACATCCAGGAGAAGAGCCCCTAATGCCACTACTACTACTCCTGTGGGCAACACAAGTTCAATAAAAGATGAACATCGGAATGTTCTAAAGAGAGTAGGTGTTCAAGAGTGACCTGTTACATCAGCCAATGGACTGAGGGGGTGTTTGGATGGAGCGAGCCTTTCGATTACAGGTTCAACTCGCACTTGAAAGTGAGCGCTGATGCTTTGCCCGCTGCAGTTCCCCAGTGAGGCATCCTTCCTAAATAACAAACTATCCCACTCTCTCCACTATAATCGCACATTGGAGGGAAAAAAAGTGTGGTTACACGCGCCATGGCTACACTGGTATTTCCCATATAAAAGCAAAGGGAAAACAGGTGACTTATCTGCTGAATAGTGTGGAAGGAAGGGCAGAAGAGGGTTAAAGGAAGAGGAGGCCCAACGAGAAACTCCTTTGTGATCCATTTCTTTGCACATCATCGTTTCTTTCATGCCTCCCTAAAAAGTTTTTTCGAAGATGCTGCACGTACGTCCGGGCGTTATTCAGCTATGCCGGTTGTGACTGCACTTCCTCACCTTGTAGGAAATCTCCGGTGCTTAGCAGGCCATATAATTGAGAGAGGCAGTGAGTGACAGGTGAGAGTGGTGATGAGGGAGCTGCTGCCAGAGTCAGCTGGGATGTGCAGGGATCCTGCTCTGCATAAAGTCACGTCATTTAAAGACCTGCTGCAGACACAGCTACAGTGCAGGTAATAATGGCGTTTTTGCAAACACTATGTTGCTTTTGTGAGACTCACAGTGCTGCAGTATTCTGTACTTTGAGGAATTTAACTGCACATTTTAATAAACTACAGGAACATCTATTAGAGCAGCCTGTAGTATTTCACTGTCTGGATGATAGCATGTGTAACTATAGCAACTTAGGAATAGCACTAGCAATGATCGCGCTCCACTATGGAAGAGCCAAAAGATGAGGGGGAAATGGAAATAAACTACACAGTAGTTTGCCTTATGATCAGCAGCCCTTGGTTTTGATCTTTGAAAGATCTTTGGAAGATCAAAGGTCAAAGTCCCTCCAGTATCCGGAACATAAGTGAATTTTAATCATCCTTGTTCCTTGTTGCCTTATCAACACTTTTTTTTATTAAAATATTTTCAAACCTTTGAGTTATTTCGCAGACACACAGTCAGCAGCTGTCACAGAACCTTGTTAGTCATTAAATCATCTGTATCATCAACTGTTTTGCATATGTAAATAATAAAAGTATACATTTTGCATTCAAAGTGTGGCGGGTCGTACATCGGCCTGAACGGGTACAGGCTGTGCAGAACACTGAAGACACCAAAGTCAGCGCTCTTTGGAGAACGTTATCAAGACAAGGGCCATTTTTAAGAGATACACAGGACTACGCTGTTCTAGAAAGAAACACATCACTGGCTTGTCAATAATTACTGAGTCCACCCACACAAGCTCACTGTGCAGCACGGAGGGCACATTTCTATTCTCCTGTTGCTTTTATTGGTGTTTCTGTCTCCTGTGTAAGTTCAATAGGGCTACCCTTCATTCTCAAGATGTGTACTACAATATTACATTACTGTTGAGCAAAATCTGGGTTTCATTCTCATGGTTTTATTGGCATGGGTGTGTACTCTTGGAGGTGTTACTGGTGCCACAGACCAACAGGGACAGGATCTGACAGTGGGACAAAAGTGTTTATTGCATGGAAATGACAGATAGGAAAATCGCTCATCAACTGATGCCTGCTTTTTAAGTGATTTTTTTCATACCCCGGAACTTCAGTGACAGTGCACATCAAAAGCCAGAAAGCATTAAGAGATTTTTCATCAATCTCCTAAATCTGAGCAATTTCAGTCTATAGCAGTTTAGTTTGATCAACACAAGAAGGAATATGCAAATGTGTTTTTACCATCAGAATTTATTTTTTTGAACTTTGGTCATTGGCAGGGCTAAATATATGTAGTATATCATTTGGGAGAGCAGAAAATGAGAGGTTTGACTTTATTGGGTTATAAATCAGGGCACTCAATAAACAGAGTGTTCTCCAGGCTCTTGCATGGTGAGAGGCCAGTGCTTTTGTTATTAATGGTGCTCACATGCTGAGAATATTCATATTGTGTAGACTAAAGCTAGCAAAACTATAACCAAAACACTTTCCTGGGTACAGCATTTTGGGCCCATTGCGTTGATAAGGGTTTCAAGCCAACACAAAGTTAGACGTCCACAAACAAACCACATCATGAAAAAATAGTTCAAAGGGGACCAACAAATCAATAAAGGGCCGCCTACAGCATTGAAACCACCGATCAATTAGACGAGGCAGGAAAAACACGTAATAGTACAGCTGTTAAAGCTAATGTGGGATGATTCATTTTTGGAATCTTTTATTTTGCAACAATTAATACGTGCGCAGCCCGTTGTACTAATGCTGATGGCCAGTGGAGCTTGGTGGCTGTAGGGCCGCAAGTGGGGGAGGAGAAATTGGAAACTATTAATCAGTACATAGTGATTTCCTCACATTAGCAGGAGAGCCTTTCATTTTATCAAAGCACTATTATCAAGTGCCTGTCAGGGCTTTAGGTTTGGGTGCAACAGCTGGATAAACGTATGCATCACATTTTATCCTATAAAACCGAGAAAACTGAAATTTATCTGGCACGATTATGATTAAAGCATGATTAATCCAGATACCCTGTGAATAATCGGATTAGAGCGGAATAATTTGACAGACTTCAAAAAAACTGCACTGCAGAAACCACTTAGCAGGAGCCAGGATTGCATCGAGTTAAAAGGCTGTTGCAAAGAACAAAATAAATCATGCAGCATGTCCAAATAGCAAGAGATTCTGGTTTGGACAGGAAGGTCAGCTAGGTGGGCTCTCCCTGCTTCCGACTTACTTGATAAGCCCACGAAAGGCGCGATGCTCCGAGATCAGAGTCAGTCTGGCAAATGTAAAAGCCAAACCAAAGGCCAACTCACTGATATGACAGAACTGTGACATGTCACAGCACCACCCCCCGACCCACAAAACACAAGGATAGCTTTTAGTTACACTGTATGTGTTTAAAAGCGGCAGACGGGAACTGAACCCCAAAAAGCAGAGACACGCAGGATCGTAGATTTGACCAGACTTTACTGAAAGCTGCCAGTAGAATCCCACTAAAAGACTAAAAGTTAGAACAACTCTTCCTCAGAGCAGGCTGGGCGGCACAGGCATCTGAATGAGCAGGTACGGAGGGAAAACTCCTAACAGTATGGTGAGATAGTAAAAAGGAATAAAAATAAAGTGTGCAAAGATCATACAGCAGATGGCTGGGGAAGATGACTGTGGCAATATTGAGAATCAGACCAATCCCTAATAAATCATGTCTGAGCTGCTATTTTGTTAGAATAATCAAATATAAAAAAAATGCTCTATATTATCTGTAAATTATTGTGTTTTATAATAAATAATGCATATTACTGAGCCATTATCTGACAAAATGCAATATAATGGACATTTACCAATAAATGATGAAAAAGACTCAGGTTTAGATGGAATTTGGAATCTTTTAAAAGGTTTAAAGAGAAGACAAATGTGTTGCTTTAATGCTGGCAGTTTTCCTGATAAAATGGCAACTGTTGATGGCTCCGTTTCAAGACAAATGCAACTCTAGACATCCCATTTTAACTGGACTGTGCCACAAACAACATTTCCCCTTTCAAACTCAAACTCGTCTTACTTCTTTTTACATGCTGCAACAGAATTGACTAGGAGGGGGGGTGGGGGTGGGGTGAAGTTGTTGTCTTAGATGCAAAACACGATCATTTAAATTGACTCCTATCTCAAGGGAGGCACATTCGCCCTCCACTGTAACTAACGAAAGCATTCGGCTGAACAAACACAGACTGATATGATCACAGCCGGCCTGTTCACAGCGTTCTTTAAAGGTTACGGTGGTGGCTGTGCTGTAAAGACAACACTTGATTCACAGTTGGATCTAGGATGTTCATTACTCAAGACAGCCCGATTTCCTGTGTGAAGACCCAAACAACCTTGTTCAGCAGACCTTGAAGAAGCCGGCCCACTTTCACAATTAACAAGGTGTAAATAATCAAAGTAATCACAAAGCGCGTGAGGGATCCACGTCAAAATAATACAAATATAAACTGTCTGAACCTGCACAGCTCAGCTTTTATAGGGGGCATCAACAAAGCACACAGGCAGAATTTGCTTTCATCCATCAAAGCTAAAAGTGACAAACACTTGGCTTGTCACACAGAGCTATATTTTCTGCTAAAATGTATTGGATTTTTTTTTTTTTTTCTGCGCTGCCATAAGAGGCTTTCATTTACTCGGATGCTGCCAGTTCAGATTTGCCCCATTTTCCAATGCGGGTGCCTTTCCACACAAAGCTAAAAATGAACAAATGAACTCTAAATCTTCAGCGGTGTAATGGGATTAAAAGGATGAAGCCAGACATCTGTTTGCTTCATGAGCGAGCTCCTCCTATATCTTGTCAGCAAAGGCTTTCACGCAGCAGAAGAAGCGGCGAGAACAAAAGTTCTCACAGTTTTATCATGCATTTCCCAGCACTTTCTGCTGACGTTTTGGTTTATCTCCTCTCCCTCGGCCACTTCCAATCCTATCAAGCTGAAACAGGAACAAAGTCCTGTACTTTACCTCTTCACCCTTCATCCCTGCACTGGCAACATCCTGTTTGGTCCCAGTCTTCACCAGTGAGCGACATGCATTTCATAACGCACAGTCTCTTTCAAAAACAATACAGGCACTTCTGAGGATGGTTCGATCCACCCGTTGTCTGCAAATGAAAACAGGCTGTTGGTAATAACTGCTGGTTGGACAGTTTAGAATAAATGTGGTCATGGTGCAAAGTCAGATGAGGTATGGACATGTGAATGAAGGTGATAATGGCTGAGCGTCATGCCTCACTAATTTTAAATTATACGGACTATTAAAAGTCTGAGGTGGCTCAAATAACTGAGGTTTTAAATTATACTTTCCGAAAATGAAGACAGGCGCCATAAAAGAGGTTAAGGACCAGCTGACATTAACAATCAGTTTATAAACCCATCAATTGTGTCCCATCTGAGCAGCCTTATATATCAAAATATATGCAGATGATGATGTCACTGTTAGGGAATAGTGTCAATTGAAGGTTGTAACAGATTAGTCTGTAGTTAGCAGCCATCAGCAGGAGGGTCCCCCTACATGAGCCTGGTCCTGCTCAAGGTTTCTTCCTGTTAAAGGGGAGTTTTTCCTTGCCACTGTTGCTTGTCTGGGGTCAAGCCCTGGGATTCTGGCTGGTACAGTGGGGGCACAGCGTTCACCTGAAGCACTGCTCAGGTGAGCAATCATACAAGCGTCACGCATAGTACTCACGATTAAACTCACAGCGCCACCTACTGGTAAACAACGACCAGCAGGTAGCGCTGTGTATAATTGAAGGGGCTATTTTACTGAATATATCCATTAACCCAGTCCTATGAACCCAGCAATCAGTAGGGTTTTCCTCTCTTACCAGGAACAATAGTTCTCCAAAAGACAGTTATATTCACTCCTTATCTATTTTCTCTCTTATCTATTCCCATTTCACTTTTGTCTGGAGCCTGGATGCATGTCTTACATGAGGTGTTAACCGCAATGTTTTTGTTGTGAATATTTAGCTCCAAGGAGACTTTATAGTTCTTCTAATGACAATTATGAACCCGGCAGCAATGGAGAGAGTTCAAAGCTTACCTGAAGAGGATGGCACAGGCAGGACCAGGTGATCTGTCAGAAAGTTTCAAATATGAACCAGGAGAATAGAGGCTGAAATCCTGGTAAGGGACACAAGGCTGCGAATTGGGGAGAGCCGAGGTTGGTACTGGGAAGGTAATGGAGTTGTGAGTTTATTCTGGGCTGGTTGCATGTGAGGAGAGGCAGCTGTGTGCACAGGTGAGTTGAGGCAAGGTGGGCGAGGCTGGCAGGCAGAGCGGGGTGGGATCAATGGAAATATGCTGAGAGCTGGATGACTGGACTGTGACACTTCCTGAACTTCCTGCTTAGGGTATTCCCGATTGCACCGCAACACAGATGCTCACATACCCTCACGATTTTTGGACATGCACATCATTTTGTGGCACATTTCATTGAAGCTATGGATTTAAAGCTCATTAATAGTTTGTAGTGTAGGGTTATATGGGACAGGGATGTTGTGTGTAGACCAGTCTGAGCACAATTCCAGAAAATCTGTCTTTTGCAACCCAATGCTGGCAGGTATGTTTGATACATACTTGATAAAATGGGGTAAGCCAACAGTGGATGATGGTTCAAGTACATGAATTGTCTACCTGGTAGGACAGAAAACCCAGCTGTATTACAGGTCTAATAGGACTGGGTTAATTAACCTGTTAATATGTAATGTCTATTGTCACATTTATACTTCAGCTAGCAGTCAAAGCACTCGTTTACAAGAAAAACAGAAGTGATTTCAGTCTCATAACATGCCAGTAAAATAAGTTTATAGGGTTGTTTTTATTGTTATTCTGCATATTTATGTACCAGATAATGGTTTACCAGATGAACATACAGAAGGCAGAAAGAAATTATTTGCCTTCTTATAACAATGCACCTGCAGGTGTGGGGTTGTTACTCATGGAGTCCACCAAAAGCTAATGATAAACACATTGACAGTCTGGCACCAATTAAAAGCCTATTACACTTGAGCATAACTAAGCATCGTCTCTTACCAAAACAGTATGAAAAAAGATTTTAAGGCATCTTCTGGTGCCCTCTTTGTCTCTTTTCCTCCCTCAGGAATATATTATACTTCCTGGTTTTGACCATTGCGGCCCTCTTCTCTTCCTCTTCCTTCCTCTTCTCAGCTTCTGCAGCCTTGACTTTTTCTAGATTCCGGACATGTCTGCTTTGCTCCAGCTGAGCCATTTGGATTTCCTCTTCCTTCCTTATTGCTGACAGTTGATTAAAAGCAATCTGTTGTATCTCCTGTCGCTTCTTGACAAGTTGTTTGCTGGTAAGACCAATTGGTGTCGGCTTACTCTCTTCTTCTTGAATCTGTCTGACTTTCTTCTCTTCCGCTCTCGTTTTTTTTCCCCCTTTCCTGCCGTTCCTGATCTTTACATGGAACGGAAGCTTTAGGGCTGATTTTTTGGTATCTCTTACTGTCTTGGTACTGAATTGACTTTTCCTTTTTCCCTCAATTCTTCCTCTAGCTTCTCAGCTTCTCCAACCTTGTCCTCTTCCATAGCCCAGTTACGTCTCCTTATTTTTTCCTGGAGGTTTTGCTGGTTCTTTTCCTCTCTCAAGAACACATTATATTTTCTGTTCTTAACCAAGGCGCCCCTTTTCTCTTCCTCTTCCTTCCTCTTCTCAGCTTCTGCAGCCTTGACCTTTTCTAGATTCCGGACATGTCTGCTTTGCTCCATTTGAGCCAGTTGGATTTCCTCTTCCTTCCTTATTGCTGCAGGTGATCAAAAGCAATCTGTTGCATTATCTCTCTATTTTTGAAATTTGTTTGTTGACATTTCTATTTTGCATCTGTTTCTTCTCTTCTTCTTCTTTAGCCTCCCTGGCTTTCTTCTCTTCCTCTCTCATTTTTTCCTTTTCTTGTGCCAGTCGTTGCTGCTCTTTAGTTGGAATGTGAACTGTGGAGACAATTTCTTGGTATCTCTTACTGTCTCGCCATGGAAACTGTTTGACTTTTTTCCACAGATTTTCCTCCATCTTCTCAGCTTCTAGAAACTCATCCTTATCCACAACCCAGGCACGTCTTGTTTTCGTTTCCTGGAGGTCTCGTTGACCCTTTTCCTCCCTCAGGTAGACATTATAGTCTCTGTTGCTAACCATTGCAGCCCTCCTCTCATCGTCTCGCTTCTTTTTCGCAGCTTCTGCAGTCTTGTCGTTGTCTAGATTCCGGGTATATCTGCTTTGCTCCAGCTCAACTATATAATTTTCCTCCTCCTTCATTATTTCTGCCAGGTGATCAAAAGCAATCTGTTGCATCTCTAGTCTCCTGTCACACTTGGGATCTTGTTTGGTGGCAAGAATTTTTTGTAGCCGTTTCTTCTCTTCTTCTTTAGGTTGTCTGGCTTTTTTCTCCTCTCTCTTTATTTCTTCTCTTTCTTGTCCTGTTTTTTTATTTTTGTCAGCTTTGGAAGTGCTTTCTTGGTATTCCTTAAGGTCTCTGCCCTGATATGGTTTCCTCAATTCTTCCTGCATCTTCCCCGCTTCTAGAGCATCGTCCTTTTCCACAACCCAGGCACGTCTCATTTTCTTTTCCAGCAGGTCACGTTGACTCTTTTCCTTCCTCAAACAGATGTTATAGTCTCTGTTCTTCATCAATGCAGCACCCTTCTCGTCTTCTTGCTTCGTATTCTCAATTGCTAGAGCCTTTTCCCGTTCCACATTCAGGGCATGTCTGGTTTGCTCCAACTCAGCTATTTGGTTTTTCTCCTCCTTCCTTATTTCTGCCAGGTGATCATAGGCAACCTGTTGCATCTCTTGTCTCGTCTCATTCATGGCGGCTTGTTTAGAAAGAAGACTTGTTTGTGCCCGTTTTCTTCTCTTCTTCTTTAGCTTGTCTGGCTTTTCCTCTTCCTCCCTCTTTATTTCTTGACTTTCTTGTCCTTCTTTTTTATATAAAATGGACACCTTGTTCACTGGTTGCCTTCACTTACACCTAATTGGAGGTGGTTATCATGTGTTCTGTTATTTTTGGTTGTCGTGATTAATAGACAATAGGCTGTATTATTATTATTATTATTACCCCCAGCTGTATTATTAACAAATTACTAAAACATAATTATATAAATTGTAGTTCACTTGAAATTTTGCAACTAAAGGATCAAAGCAAATAAAAGACTTTAAATCTTTGATCAAGTTGAATGCATTACATATTGACAGTTCAAAGTTTATATTCACCTTTGTTTTGTTTTGTTTATTTAAATTTTTTCTTGACTGATCTTTTCCTTGCAGGATAGAGGGGAAGGTGCCGGTGCATATTCCAGGGCTTTACAACATTCTTTTGTATACTGTTGGGAGATAAATATATGGATAGACACATAAATGTGCGTATATACACTCACCAACCACTTTATTAGGTATCATTTCAATAACGTGTTAATGCAGCTAGCATCTCTGAAGGACCTACATGCTGAAGAAGATGGGCTACAGCAGCAGAAGACCACAGCTGGTTCCTCTTCTGTCAGCTAAGAACAGGACAGTAATGCACCATGTCACAAAGCTCAGATCCTCATAAATATAGTTTTTGGAACATGAAATTACCAATTATCTTATACCTTGAACTGCTTCTATATTGGTTCTACTGGACTTCAGTGCTGCTATTGATAAATTTGATCATTGCATCTTTGAACATTGGAGCATTTTTTGATATGTTTGATTTTGATAGACTGATAATGTCCTTTGAATTAGAGGAACAAGACTAGATCATAGGTCATATTGATCAAATAGGTACCAGTTCGCTGATGATGTTTCCTTTTCATACAGAAGGGTTCTAAAGTTCCACAAGGTACTGTACCTGGACCAGTTCTGTACAATTTGTACACGCTTCCCTTAGGAAACATTATTCGGCAGCGTAGAACAAATTTTCATTGCAATGACGATGACACTGATCTTCATGTATCTATGAAACCAGAGATCATGGAGCAGTGAGTAAAACTCCAGGCTTGTCTTAACATCATAAAGTCTTGGATGAGCTCAAATTTCTTTTGATTTTGGACAAAACCAAAATCATTGTATTTGGTACTAAACGTCACATTTCACCATTGGCTGAGATGTCATCCCCCGCATTGTAGAGCAGCCCATCAAAGTCTAGGAAGGCAGTACGACTCAAGCCTCTCAGACAAGGACATGGGAAAGGCCATCTTTAGCAGCTCTCAGAGGGCCTGGCCATGATTGACTCAAGCATGTTGCCAGAAAAGTGAAGCTGTGTGAAGTTACCTCAAAAGCCATCAGTAGACCAACTCATTCATCTGTAAATTGCTGGGACTGAAAGATGCCTGTTACCAGCAAGTCTTTATGGTAAACACTCTCCGGCTTCTTTTAAAGTGTATCCTAACAGAATTCAGGCAGGAGGAGGTGAGGCTAGCAATGGAGCTGTAGGACTGCATAGACAACATTGTGAGAGACATGGGTGCCTTGTGACAGGAAGGAAGTGGAGGGCAGAAGAGGAAGTGAAGAAAGTAGTGGGAAGGTGGCAGTGCCAGGAGGTTGTCAGCAGAGTCCCGCCGTTGGATAGGGTAACCTGTCCATCCTGTGGTCCAGAGCCAGTGAGAAGTTAAAGAAGGATCTTATCATGTCAGGATACTAAGATGACTGATGAAGGTTACAGGGTAAAGGAGGTGGCACAAGGGCATCAATGAGTCGGCTAGTGAGCTGGGCACATTGGAAGCCACCACAGGCCCAACTCAGTATTGTAATCAGGGCAACCTATGACACCTTACCCTCCTCATGGAATAGAGCATAGAGCAGGCCTGCAACCTCTGTGGAGCCATCAAGTCTTCCCTCCGACACAGTCTGGCACAGCATATTTGTCTCTGGCACTATTTACCTGTTTAAGCTGTATTAAACTGATAAAGTGGGGAGCAAGAGAGTGCAAAAAAATGTTTTATAAAAATTACTTTTAATTATGATAATTTCTACCCTTGAATGTGGAAGTGTGTTTAATTCATTTTTAGTTGAAATAAATGATACTTAATCAGAGCTGCGCATTTGTCTGTCGCTGCAGAGCTCATTAATTTTATACAATTAAAATAAATAAGTGAATGTCAACAGGATTCTAGAGCTTACCCTCTTGGTCAAACAGATCTATGGAAATGTAAAACCACAAAAAAAAAAGTTTGATCTATGATTATTTCATTACATTTGTCAAAGGTCACGCTGTAAAACTGCCTCAGCGACGGCAGTTTGGGACCGTTGTTAATTACACTTGAGGAAAAATTAGTTCCAAGCAATACAGTTTTGAAGGTCTTTGAAAGCAGGCTGTATTTGAGGAGTCGAAGTGGCACATTTTATTCATAGTTTTTAACTGGGGCAGCAGAAATGTGAAAAACCCGACCTCGGCGGCAGGAACAGCCATGCTAAATGTTTGTGAGGAAGGTTTGGAGTGTAAGTTCTTGGCATTCATTGTTCCTCTTTCAATACAAATGCTGGAAGATTCTTTCCTTCGGGTAAAAATCAGCCTCATCAAGGCCAGAGAATGCCTTCACATTTGCAAATATGTAATTGACGTTGTTTCACTGATTTCTGAGTGCTCTTTTACCTGTAGGACTTTGACACTAAGATGTATTTTCTATGTAGATGGTGGATAGATGATATTTTGTCCTTCCCTCTCTATCACATGGACCCATGTTGATACAGGGGTAAGTAGAGGAGAAGTAGAGGGGGAGAAGTAGAGGGGGGAGAGACCAAGCAGTTCTCTAAAGCATGCCAGAGGCGGCAGGTTGGATTGACGTTAACTGCTGGGTGACGCATCAGGGGACAGAGCTGGCTCTTGGATCGACAACAAACCAACCCCGAATGACTTCACCACCACAGCAGCTGGTACAGTATGCAGACTTTGCACGCACAGGCGGTAAAGTCGCAACATATCCTGGGAAAGTGGCTAGAAGCTGAGCATTGTCCTTTAATTGTCTTGTCTTGCGTGGGCCACTTTGTTCATCTTAGTGGGCTGCAAATGGGCAGCACAGCCGGAGGATGAGACGGAGCAATTCCATCAGAGGAAACATAATTTTTATGGTCAAAAGTAGATGAATCGGGTATTTCTATTTGGTCCTCCTTTAATTTGTGTTTTGACATCTGATGATTGATTTTTAAAGCATTAGAGACTCTGTCTCACTCTCTCTCTCTCACTGACTGTCAAGACTTAGGGAGTCAGTAGCAGACAGGGAAAGTCTTATATTCAAAGCCAGCACGTTTCACTCTGCAGCAGCAGGAAGCCTCCACAGCACCGTCAGCAGAAGGATCCGGGAGCTCCGGAGCTCCAGCGTGTCGTTACGCCCGTTTTGGCGGCTGGGTTTCGGCACATCGGGGGCTTGGAGGGTGTTGAATGAGCTGGAGCCGTCACCGTTCCCCAATTTTGCAAGTCGCGACGATACGCACGGACCGAATGCCGAGCTGCACACCACGGCGCACCAGTTAACACCCCCGGTCGGAGTAGATGGGACCGCACGTCGTCCGAGCGTTCGAACGATGGAGAGATTTTCGCTGCTCGTCCTCGGTTGTTTCTGCGTCTACGGAGTCACAGCGGGTAAGTTTGCATTCGTGCAATTAGGGGGAGACGCATCCATCAATAGTAGATGAGGAGGTGAGCGGCTGATCCGGCTGTAGGGTGAACAGGAGCGAAGCAGGTGTGTGGAGCACAGCTTTGTGTTGGTTTTAGGCATGAATTGATGGGAGACGTTACGTAGTCTGATGTTCTTGTTGGCGGCTGAGTGTGTGTGTGTGTGTGTGTGTGGTGTGTGTGTGTGTGTGTGTGTGTGTGTGTGTGGTGTGTGTGTGTGTGCAGATGAACACGGGAGCCTGGTGTATTTGAGCAAGACTTGTCTTTGCATTGATGGAGCAACGGCTACATTGTTCTCGCGTGTTCCTCTGTGTAAAACGTGTGACTAATTGACCTTTGAATCTCATTCCCTACAGGTAAACGCACATATCCAAGGTGACTGTAACACAGTCAGCACAACACCTGTGTGCTCCTCATCATCTTCCAAATATGATTTATCCATCCCATTCCTGCTGGAAACAGGATTTCTGAGGAATGGCGCCCATTCACATCACAGATGCCTGATTTCTGTGCTGAATAACAATATACAGTATATCCTTCTATACCTATAGGACCTACAATACCAACTCTAGCATGCACACCCACTCGCACAGCACGCTTCGCCCCTGACACACTCCTTCCATTAAAATGCACCTCTGCTTTGCTTGGCATCCTCCCACTCCTCAACCTTTTCACTGATGAGGGACCTCTCTCTCTCTCTCTCTGTCTCTCTCTCTCTTCCTCCTCTCTCCCGCTCTCTCTCTCTCACACACACATCATGGTCCCTCATAACACACATTCAACTGCACATTAACATCTTTAATAATTCTCTCAGCTAAAATTAAAATCTCGGGCCTTTTATGAAGCACCCATGCAGCTGATTGCTTAATAAGACAGAAAGATATAGAGTAATTAAACCAAAGATTACGATGTGATGACATCAGCTTCTTTAGTAATTTATGTAAAACGTTTTTTTTAAAACTTAGATACAGTATAAACCTGCATGATTTGTGGAAATTGAACTAATCAGTTGCCCGTTTTATATAAATCACTTTAATATGTTAAATACAAAGAAGAGCATCTCTCTTTCCAGCAATTATAATATAATCTATAATTTAGTTAGTTAAATATTAAATACAGTTGAAGCACCTTGCTTTGGTTTTCACCCTATAGATGCATCACTGAAGTGTCACCATAAGCCCAAGACATTCTGGATTATTTTACACTCTGAAATATGCTTCTTATAGATGCCAGAACTGTAATTCAGTGAGGCACGCTGGGGCTACTACAGAGGCAGAAGTTTAAAGTGTTTGTTTTGGCATCCACACAATTCTTTCCGTTGTCTGCCAGTTCATTTTAAGATGCTGCCAAACACCTGCACTGTAAAAAAAAAAAAAAAAAAAAACTGGGCCAAATCGATGTCCACACGGGCGGGTGTCTCCAACATTGTAAAATCAATGTTCTGGTGAAGTCTTTACTATGTCTTGTGTAAATGACCACTCAAAGTGGTCAGTTGATCTCATGTTTCCATTTAAAATGTAAACCAGCACTCAAACATCCATCTGAATGATGTCATTAATAACAGCAGGCAATTCCCCAGTAGGCCTAAGAGGTTTGAGCTTGGAGAAGGGAATATTAACATAAAGAAAATCAATGAATTGACCCATACAGTCAATCAATCAATCAATCTTTATTTATATAGCGTCTTATACAATCAAAATTGTTTCAAGGCGCTTTCCAGAATCCCAGGGCCTGACCCCAGACAAGCAACAGTGGCAAGGAAAAACTCCCCTTTAACAGGAAGAAACCTTGAGCAGGACCAGGCTCATGTAGGGGGACCCTCCTGCTGATGGCCGGCTGGGTAAAGAGAGAGGAGAGGAGGGAGGACAGGTAGAGGATAGGATAGGTAGGAGAGGAGAGGAGAGGAGAGGGGTAGAGGAGAGGAGAAGTAGAGTGCAGGGGAGGTAGAGGAGAGGAGAAGGCGAAGGAGGAGGAGGGGAAAGAGGAGAGGAAAGGAGAGGAGAGGAAAAGGAGAAGGAGGGGAGAGGAGAGGAGAGGAGAGGAGGAGGAGAGGAGAGGAGAGGAGAGGAGAGGCACAGAGCACAGAAACACACACAAAAAATATGATATACAATCACTTCAGCGGGGCCGGAGGTCATTATGCAGCTCCGAGGGTGACGATACCTGTAAATAAATAGAAGGGGGGGGGGGGGGGGGAGAAGCAGAAAAACTACACAAGAATCAGCATAACTAGTCTGCTTGATGAGGAGAGGAAAGGAGAGGAAACCATGACCCAGTGGAGTGACAGAGGCCTGTCAGGTGATCATGTTTCCGGACCCCGGCAGCCTTGGCCTATAACAGCATAGCTAAGATGTGACCTAACGATTAGACGACCCCCCTAAGTATGATAGTTTGTCTGTCTATGATAGTAACTGGAACTACTGAATTAGTAACAATAAGCTTTTTCAAAGAGGAAGGTTTTGAGTCTGATCTTAAAAGTAGCGATGGAGTCAGCCTCCCGTACCTGGACAGGGAGATGGTTCCATAGCAGGGGGGCCTGGTAGCTAAATGCCCGGCCCCCCATTCTACTCCTGGAAACTCTGGGAACCACAAGTAGACCAGCATTCTCAGAGCGGAGCGGTCTATTGGGCTGGTAAGGTATCACTAGCTCCTCCAGGTAGGGTGGAGCTAGGCCTCTGAGGACCTTGTAGGTCAAAAGAAGGGGTTTTAAAAATTATTCTAAATTTAACGGGCAGCCAATGAAGCGACGCCAGTACAGGAGTAATGTGATCTCTTTTGTCAATACCTGTCAGAACTCTAATTTAAAAAAATAAATAAATCAATTTTATGTACAAAATGATCAGGATGTGCTTTCCCTTATCTTGAGTTCTTCCCTTTAGTCCACCACTGTTGTCAGAGTTAGAATTCAACCAAACAAATGAAATCTCTTTGGATGGGAAACGGCAGCTTCCTCAACCTGTTTTGCCACAAACGGCATTTGATCGGCATTGTAGAAGTGAGATTTTTTTAAAGGCAGGATACTGCTAAAGAACAAAGACAATTAAAAGTAAATCCCAGATAATAACATCAAAGATTGTTTTGCATGCTTGGATTTTCTTATTTTGTTTCCCCTTAGGCAGCACTTTTCTCCTTTGAATAATGTTTCATCAGACTTTTAGAGAGTTTTGGATCTGGAATGACCCCAAAAATGTCAGTAACCAGTAAAACCATTTAACAAAATCCCATCCTCCCTTTAAAATCACTGCTGATTTAAAGCTCCTCTATCTTTTTTCTTTCATTTATTTACTGTCACATGTGTATCTGAGCAGCAGCACTGCTCTGCTGCTCAGATACCACCTAATGTCACCTCTCTGCCTTTTCGCCATTTCAAATTGCTTCTTTGAGTTTCTCAATGAAGAAAAAGCACAGACAGAACAAAGCTAAAGCGTTCCGTTCTCCTGGCAACACTACTCTCCCGGAGCTCCACAAAAATGTGTTGATTTCACTTTGCATTCAAGGCTCGCATTCAGTGATATTAGCTTCGATTCTGAGCAGAACTACAAAGATTGCTATAATAAAACATTATAGAGGACGGATGAATAAATGTGTGCAGGTAGACGTCTGAGGTGCTGTTTGAAAAAATAAATCAGTACCAGAGATGCCAAAGCATTTTTGCTTCATTCAGCAGCACAGATTCATTTGTTTACATGCAAGTGTGGGTTTTCAGCTGTCAAAAAGGCGAACGTGGGTGATGCCATTCTTCGAGAGCGGCTGCTGGTGTTGGCTCGTCTGGAATTCAAATATTGTTGATGTTGACAGTGTTGTGGAATGCTATAAAAAAACGCACATTGACACCAGCTACATAGATGACAGGAATGTAAAACAGGAGTCGGGTCAAGGTTAGCCATCCGAGGCATTAAAACGGTGTTTAGATTCTTGAAAAGCTGAGGGAGTCGCAGAGAAACACAGAATGCTTGATATGTTTATACGTGTAAAACAAATAAATCTCAGAATAGGGAGGCAGCCCAGTGGTGCAGTGGTTAGTGCTGTTGCCTCCCAGCAAGGTTTGGGACGGAGGTTGGCATTTCTGTGTGGAGTTCATGCTCTCCCCTTTGCTTGATCACTGTTCTCAGTCTCACAGTACCCCTGCCCCCACCAAATGCACACACACCACATGCATAGTCCGGCTACCAGGTTAGAGGGTGGGCCACTTCTCTGGTCGTGCACGCACGCGCGTCGTTCACTCGCGTTCGTGATGATGGGCAAATTAGAATGTTCATTCAACCAAGACAAAACCCACACAGGTGCATGCAGATTGTTGCTGGAATCAAATCCAGAACCTTGTTGCTATGTGGGGGTGACCATGCCAGCGAATACATCACCACGTTGTGGTTCAGACATTTAGCATCGTCATGCTCTAAAATGACATTTTCATTTCCATTTAATTACATTGTATATATAATAACACGAGTTATTGTCACTCTTGTTCTGTTATCTATAGGAATAAAGTGCCAGAAGCTGCATAATTGGAATATGCCACCTTCTTTATAGCGGTGGATACTGAGAATGGACTGAATGAGGTGGGGTGATTTTAAGGGGGCAGCAAAAACTAAAACTGCTGTGCGTGGAGATAAGTGTTTAATACCCAGTAGTGCTGTTGTGAGTCACCTAACACAATGCTTCCAATATGGGAAGAGACACAGCAAGTCATATTCATGTCCGCCACCAGTGTCTGACATGCACTATTTTACAAGCTGTCGTGGGCTCCAGAGGAGAGGTTGCATTTCACTTTTTCACTTGCTTTTAATGATCGTTTGTGAAATTAAAGAATTAAATTTGCATTGCCCCGTCCCTCTGTCTTGTTTTGAAGCAGAATTATGTATGAGATGAAAGCATGAGCTGGCCGGCTTCTCCAATATACAGCCTAATTCATTCTTCTATTGACTTTTGATTTAGCAAGCTTACACTCTTGGTGTGCACAACGCTAAATTGATCCTTAAACAAGGTCTTTTGACATTTAATTAGGGTAAAATATGTCTGTACACCCCAGCAAAACTGTCCAGCTGGGGTGAGATAATTCACTTCCTGTGTGTTCAGAGCTCATTTTTCTGCAGTGGTGTAAAAGACCCTTGGGTGTGATTATGTGATGCCTCTGTTGTACACAGAAAAACATGCAGAAAGAAAAGAAAAAGCGGCCTCTCTGAAACACACGTGAGCACACTACGAGTGTTCAATACTTAATTCTGAACCCTTCCGGGGCAGATCTGGACATCCAGGCTATCACTTTTGCATCCACCGCCATCTTCCTGCTCTGAAGAACACGTCTGCCTCAGTTCTAACTCCCTCAAAGCTGGATTTACTGTGTTGCTAAAAGTTTTCAGCGTTCCACTTTCACATAATTTCTAGAGTCAAAACATCTACTAAAAGATGTGATGCCGCAGGCTGCAAACTTCTCTGGTTTTGAATGGCTGGAGGAGGTTGTGGGTGTCCTGATCCTGTCTCTTTTAGAGTTTGGAGCGACGGTAAGCCTTTTATTTAGCGATGACAGGCTTCATGCACCATGGTGTGTGTGTGTGTGCGTGTGTGTGTGTCTGCATGTGTGTGTGTTCAAGACTTCTTGCATGTTCCTGCTCTTCCCCTTCTACTCCCCTTGACTGCACACAGAGACACGCACACGCACACACACACACACACACACACCACACACACACACACACACACCACACAAAACACAGTGTGTTCTGTAATGAATGAGGATATTAGGGAGCTGTCACGTTTCCTGATCCTCAACCTGAGAAGCAACTCTCTGTCACTCTTCACACCAGGGACATGCGTCATGGCTCAAAGTCACCCCTCACCTCTCAGGGTGGTTTCCACCGGGGCGGGAGCGAGTTGATGAAGACATCTGTCTGCTGTTTAATGAGTGCTATCTCTTACGCACACGTCTGTAGGCCAACGGCGCCAACTACAGCACGGGGATGAATGAGCAAAAACTCCGGGGCACGGAACTCTGGGGATTAACTCGGACTGGAAGGAGTCACTACCTGTCAGCCATCTGCAACGGTGCATTTTGTCATTAATCTTGACATTTACGGAGGATTTAAGTGACTTTAAACGCAACAATGGATGAACTCCAAAGGCTGGAGACAAGAGAGCGCCGACACTCTGGTTTCCATTATCCAGCACGCGGATCAAAGTGCCATTAATTGATAGGGGCCACTCGCTCTAAGATCATATATTCATGTTAAAAGTGTTTACTGGTCAAACATTTCCATTGGAAAAGATGATTCGGTTTGAACTACGCTACTGCATGTCCTGAAATATGCAAAACATGCATACATAAAAAAAAAGTAAGCACAAAATGAACGGCTCATGTCACAGAGATTTAAATAGAAGTCAGAGGTTTGCTCGGCAAACAGGGTTTTATTTGCAAATGCTGCAGCCCCCTCTGCATAACACGTAAGTGCTTCTGGGGCATCTGAGGAGCAGCGAACAAACACCCATGGTAAGCGAAAAAAACAAGCAATTTCAGACGCGTGAGAGTCCAATGATGAAGAGAGGCCGCAGGTCTCCGTCCTGTCGTCTGCCGTTAGCCCGCTCGTTCTTCAAAACGTCAGCCGCAACCGGCTGGAAATATTACGCAGGGCCCTTTTCTCCGAATACGGCGCGCTCCAGCGAGCCAGCGTGTGCACAAGCGCCTCAGCAGCCGATCATCCTGTAATTACCGACTGCGTGATTTGTACAGTCCGTCAAAGGCAAGCGAGCGTTAATCTGGTCTGTAACTGACTGAGCGCGATCGCTGGAGCTTGAATTAGATTTATATCCCGCTGGGGAGAGAGGTCGCATCATCGACGGTCACCAGCATCCATCTTTCTCATATTGTGATTATCAGTTACTCCTAAAAGCCCTTAGGAGTAATCCTTAGGAGGATTGTGCCTGAACAGAGTCCAGCGTTCTTTAAAATAACACTATACTTACACGATACACTATATACTTAAACTCTAATTACTATAACATTCAGGATGGATCCTGGCTCGTTCTATGGCATCACCCAGCATAATGAACCACATCAGATGCAATCCTACGTCCTGGACATGGTCTGGTCTGTGCTGTTTGCACCAGTGGCTCTTTGTGTGGCAGAAAGGGTCATTAAAATGCAGCCCTCGAAGATAAGGAGCCGTTAATATTTAAAATAATGACTGTAAAAGGTTTGTTCATATTAAGAATGTCCACTAAAGGGGAAATCTTGAGCCCATAAAAACACAAAGGTGGTATTTTGCTGGTGCACTGCCAGCTCCTGCACTTTCAGTGCAGCTATGATATATTGCAACATTAATATAATCTTAATATCAGCCTAATCTAAACATAAACAAGAGGCCATGAGTAATGATATGCTTTAGTACTTATATAAATGATCCACTAATGAGTTGGGGATGCAAAAAAGTTGATTTCATGCAGAAGTGTGCTTCTGGTCCGTGCACGGAGGTAGACGGGGCTGGTATTTAGAATGGCAGACAGAAACGCCTCGTGCGCTTCAGACACTGTGGGTGATAAGAAGATTTTCTCCTTCCCTCTGTTTGCAGATAGCTTATCGCCTCCCGTCAATGTGACCATCACCGCGGTGAAAGCAAACTCTGCTGTGGTGACATGGGACATCCCTGAGGGAGACCCCGTCATCGGCTTTGCCATCACACAGCAGGTGAGCCGTACTTGTGCACGTGTTGCTTTTATTGGATTAATAATTCAGCAGTAATGCTAGCTGCCGCGCTGTCCTGGACGCTGCTGAACTGTCCTCTTTGACAGACTCTGACGGCCCTGTGAAAACGGGCACATTGTGCATGAACTCCTCCATTAATCCTGACACAAACATAAACTCACACGCATCTACAGTAATGGGAACACAAGCGTGCGTACACTCGTACGCGCTGTTGGACACCTTGTAATGTGTTCTGACAGTGTTACGTGATGCAGTGGTTTAATATCAGAATGCAGATCGTCGGCTCAGCTATACAGAACATATATGGTTTGAAATAGTTACAAAACGCAATAATCCAGTATCACCACCATTTCTTACTAAAAACATCAGTTTAAAAGACAGATAAACTCTATTATTTACTATTTTGACATTGTTTTTTGACTGCTTTATTCCTTTTTGGGGTCATAGGGAGGGTGCAGGGGCCCATCCCTTATGGGAAGGCATATGGGGGAAGGCAGGCAGACTCTGGGGGTTCGGTACCTTGCTCAAGGGTACCTCAGCAGTGCTCACTCTGCTACCAGAACACTTTCCTTGTTTGGTCCACTCAGGAGTTGAAACCAGGAACCCTCCTCAACCCAGTCCCCTGCAGACTGAGCTACCCCCACCCCTATCTGGACATTGTTATTACTCAATAACTGCCAGTAATATGGACGAGTGGTATCAAATGGTTTATTGTTCTTATATTTGTAATTCTAACCCAGCGGCCGCGACAATGACACTGATCCCATGTCGTCCCCCCCAACAGAAGAAAGACGTGCGCATGCTTCGATTCATCCAGGAAGTCAACACTACCACGCGATCCTGTGCATTATGGGACTTGGAGGAAGAGACAGACTATATCGTGCACGTCCAATCCATCAGCATGTCCGGGACAAGCCCGGTGAGCGAACCCCTGCGCTTCCGTACACCGAAGGAAGCCGAGACGCAGGCTTCTAAGAGCAAAGGTAATGCACAGCATGCAGGATGAATTCTACTTCCAGCACTATATCCAACAGAAGGCATGTGGGGCGCAGAGCCGACTTGGCTCTTCGACAATATCTTGACTGATTCTTTCTAAAGACTCAATAAAATCAATAGACAGACAAAGCGTGAAATGAAATTTCACAATGAAGCGCTTCTACAGGCTCGCAACTGCTGACCACCACTCGAGAATAAAATCGGTGTGTGTGTGTGTGTGTAGGGGGGGGTGTTGCACACTTCACGGTGCGTTAGTGTGCCTCACCCTGCATGCATCTGGGACAACCTGCCAGTAAACCAGAATGATAAAAGGCATTTATCGCACGGACAGGAGGCGCTCTGTCCCTGTGGCAAATCAATGTGCTTCTGGCTGAAAACCTGCTGCATCTAGTCTCCCTCACATTTACACTCATCTCTCATGTGAGCTCCAGTAATACTTTAATACTTCTAAGGTTGTGTTGCCAGAAGGAGTCTGAGCCGCTGTTATGGGAGCGAGCTAGGCACGCAGGAAAATACAAGCATTGTCGGGCAGTGCAGGACTTGTATATGATGCTACACTCATTTACAGATTTGTTCATGGCCTCAGATGTAACACTCATAGACCAGAGCGTCACCTGCCAGAAAGTAGACTTTCAAGTAAATGAAATGACCTGTTTAGATAGTCCCTCTTCATCATATCTTTGTCATGATGATGAGGGGCTATTTTGCTATCATTGGATAACAAAGTCCATTTTCCCGAGATAAAGACATTCTTACGATATCTTGGGATGATGATGTTGCTTTTGCTGTGATACCGAACTCATTATTCTAATATATTTGGACGAAACAGGTTGCGATAGTGACTTATTTCCTCAAGATAGCAGTGTTTTCACAATATCACAATCATGATCTCACAATAAAGCCTTGTTCTTTTGTTATATTGGAGTAGCAAAGTTCTTTTCCCCGTAATAACGACATATTATTTTCTTATCTTATGATAACAATGTCAGTCTTCTCTTGATTACAAGTTATTATTTTGTAATAAAAAGATAACAGTGTCAGTTTTCTTGTACTAATTTTCCTTACCTCAAATAACAGCTCAATTTTCTGATAATTTCCTCATTATTCCATTATCTCAGGATTAAAAAAGAATACATTTTGTCATAACAACGACTGTTTTTGTTCTCTCGGGATAGGGATCTACAATTATGGAAAGCTGTTGTACCTCGTTACATCAGCGTTACATCAGCCTCAAAAGTTCCATGATGCAGATTTAACTGCCGCATGTATTTTCTGTCTCATAAAAGTCAACATGTATATTTTCTCTTTGCAAAACAAATGACGAGTATTATTTCATCCCTCGAAGTGTGATTGTTCTCCTTGTAAAACTGGGATCCAACCAATAACCTTTGTGTTACTGGATAGACCCATCGACCACCTCAGCTACAGTTGAGGTGGTCGATGGGTCTGCTGGTGGAACTGCAGCGAGAGAGGCTGCAACAGTGGAGCAGAGCTCTGCTTTAACATTTCAGCATTTAACCCTTGTGTAATGTTCATATTGTTGTTACTCATCCAGCGTTTGTGGGTCTGATGGACCCGTTGCATTTTGTGGCTTTTAATGCCTCACAATCAAACACTTTTATGTTAAAATACTGAACAGATGTTTACCTTATCCCAATTACAAGCAGTATAAACAATATATATGGTTAATATTTGCCCTTTACCTTTGTTAGGTCACATTTATAACTTATTATTTAAAACATAATAAAGAAAATCAATTAAAAACAAGATATGAGTGGAAACCAATTTACAAGTGAAGCAAGGTTTTTCAAAACTACTGACTTTTATTTCTTTGAACTTGAAATTTAACCCATTCAGGTGCACAACAAAATGAGAGGTGATATATGTTCTTCACAGAAAATGAGCCAAAGTCAGTGAGTCTCAGTTTGAAAAATTAATTAATTTTATCATTTTTCTTCAATAAAAGGTGAAAAAACGGTCCCACAGACTCCGAACACACACAAGGGTTAAGACAACTAACAATGAACCAGTCTAAAAAAAACTTGTGGCCTCTTGACCAATAGAGATCTAGAGATGTTTGGAGAAAATATGAGGGGACTTTTTGTGTTTTAAATTTAGCCTGAGTTTGCATTGAAGCCAATCGATGCTTTAGCAGTCCAATCCCGAACAAGAGCATCCAGTATGTTTTTATTAACATCGTTTTAAGTCATCTGCGGTGGTTGCGGCTCCTGAGCGGCTGCTCCTCTCTTCCCACAGAAGACGATTGCTCTCACCTCAACACGCTGATTCACTGTACTAAAACCAGATTTTTTCTTTTTCAAATTTGCCAGACACTCAACACACGCTCACACTCTCCTGCACATCTGAGTCTAATCGCGATTCCGTCATGCAATCAAGAATGAGGGCAGCTTCTCAAGCATCGCTTATTTAATTATCCTAACAATGAGACCTGATGAAGCAGCGGACCTGCTGTTCCTCAGGCGACATTTCGAAGTACGGAAATATGCGCGCCCCTTCAAATGAGGGATGGTGATTGTCGCCATCATGTGATTTAGTTATGGTCTCATTAATGTGACGTTATTGTTTTTGCAGAAGGGTGATTAATTGACATGTGAGTATTTGTTTTTTCATTAACAGGAAAATAAACTTGTAAATGTTGAAAAGAGGCATATAAATTTGCCTTTCACGTGGCATAAATTCGCACGGACAGTCCTTAAATGCCAGTATTGAAAGAAGGGCGACGTCCTTCCTTCCGCTGCGCAGCCTTCCTAATCCTTCCTGTCATGCTGACCTACAGGTCTTCCCATCGTCTCGTTCAATGTTTCAGGGGGATCTGATGAGACACGTTGGGTGTCGAAGTTGTAAACGAGAGGTGCGAACAGTCAGAGAATAGAGGGAGGGATGGGAATAGACAAGAAAGAGAGAGGGAATCCAGGGAAGAACGGAAGCAGCCCGTAAATCTAGTACATCTCAAATGAGAACATGTGACTTTTTATCAGGAGATGATCCCACCTTTCAGAATTCAGTTTTTCCTAAATAAAATATGTCTGCAGCAGTTTCATTCAAATGGCGATGCGATGCTTTTGTGTATTGGCTCAATAGTAAGCTGATTTTAATACTGGGCGAGAGGGGTTGAACGATCGGTGGAATTGCTTATTGCTACAGGCTGCTGGAGCGTGGGGCTCCTGCCACTCTGGGCGCCCTCCAAATATCACCCACTGCATTTAATTAAAGGACAGACGAGATCTCTCTGCTGTGGAGAACCTTTGAACGTGTCCAGGCTCTCTGGTCTGCAGGCGTCATCAGGCGGAACGATGCTCTCTGATAAATCCCCACAACTCCAAAACTGCTGATGGTGTTTTATCGTTGCTGATGTGTGTTGATCACTTCTGCGTTGATCCCCTTTTATCTCCGCATCCCACTTGAGTATAAGGATCGCCGGTTGGCCTATAAGGAGCCTTCAATCACAGCACCCCCCCCCCCCCCCCCCCCCCCCCCCCCCCCCCCCCCTCCTGATCTTTTAACTGTAGAACACAGCAGAAATCAGACCAAGTCTCGATCAAACAAATCAGCACAGATGCATACGGATGGGTTGCGGGCTGATTAAAATTCTAATCTTTGCCTTTATTCGACATAACGGTAGCCAGATAAGTAGCCACATAAAGATGCTGAATAAAGATTTAGATCAGAGGAATACTGCATCAATGAAATATAAAAAAAAATCATTTGAAAAAAAGCTTCAGTAAGCTGAAGTACTTTGGATCTCTGAAAGTGCAAATGTGCGTGCCGTGTCAGACGACATCGGCGACCTGTGAATGGACGGAGTGTTGAGGCAGCCGTGGGTGCTCAGCAGCTCCGTGTCTGCAGAGGATAAACCGAAAAAGATAGGAGGGTGCAGAGAACTGCTGGCGAAAGGATGACTTTAAACCGTGTGGACAATACAGGAAAGTCCTGAACAAAAACCAAGGTAAATGGACTTTAGTCACGGCATGGCTGATATTTTCTTTCTTTAAAATTGTCCATCAGCCCTTAAATTTGACTAAGTAGGATATTACTGTATAGTTAAAACCATCAGTGATTAATTCTTGTTATCATGAGGGGTTTTTTTTGTTTGATTTTCTTCTTGGAAACAGATTGACTAAAAACTCAATAGTCACCCTGAGCTGAGTGGAGCGGAGCTCCACAGAGCCTCTGTGCAGACGGGAGAATGTTCAGAAGGTCAGCCCTCACAGCAGCACTACAGAGATGTCCTGAGTGATGTCCTGATCCACAGAGCTCAGGACCTCAGGCTGGGGTGAAGGTCAGCGCAGGAGTCCAGTCCATCATCTCTAGACAGCCTTGGAAATGGCCGTCCACTGATGATGTCATCAAACCTATCAGAGCCGGAGAACATCTGCAGAGAAAAATGGCAGAATGTCTTTGACCTTTAATAATGAAGATGGAAACAGTACCACTTGTAACTAATGTGCAACATCTGCTGTTATATAAAATTGTTGCTGTGTTGCCTGTTTCAGCTCAGCTGAGGCAGCATAATGTGCACATGCTTTTTACAAGGCAGCTCTGTCTTATTCGATAACGGCTCCGATCTTCCGCCAAGCTCTGTGTCAGTCTATTTTACCCAGGAAATGCTGTTCATATCGCAAAAACCCATTTTAACAGCAATAGCGCGTCACTCGGTGAGTTTCCTGCTCCTCGTGCTCCGAACGTCAGGTCAGGAAGGTCAACAGACATTAACTGTGAATCACTCTATTTCGACGTTACTGTCAACAAACTACAACATTTTGCGAAGCTTTTAGAGATAAAGATGAGCCAGGGTCCGGAGTTCAGACGCTTGAAAAAGGTGAAAGCATAAAAGAGCAAGGCTCCTACAATTTCACTTCATTATATCCCCGCTTGCTTCTTCTTTGGTCTTAAATCATTCACGATGGGCTTTAGCAATATGCACCGTGGTCGGAGGTCAGATTAAAATTCTAGTTTTCGACAATTCATCCACCCTCCTGCAGAGGAGAGAACATCCAGCTTGTAGGAAGGTCACGGGGCAAAATCCAGCACCTGGTTTATTACAGTGTGAGGACACATTAGGACACACTGCCATCTGCACCTGAAGGCAACATTTAAGGTGGTACATACAAAAACAGAGTTTGGAAGAAGCTTTGGCAAGATAAGAGCATATTTATAAGAGCCAATTACAGTAATTGTGATGATTGATGTTAAAAGAAGATCTGAGCTGACCTGAAGTGTTTTGGTTTTGTGTTATATTTCAATTACATTTCCATGAAAAGAACATTTAAGTAGTATAAGTGTATTTTGAACGACATTGTGTTGACTTCTTCAGACGAAGTGACAATGGAGGAAGTGGGCCAGACCACCCAGTTGAGGGCAGGGGAGCTCATCATCATCGTTGTGGTGCTCATTATGTGGGCAGGTGAGGACACATCAAGGAAAATGCACCAAAGTCCCATCGCAGGGAGGATTTCTGTGTCAAAGCAGTCTAACTCTGCCTCTCCTCACAGGCGTGATCGCTCTCTTTTGTCGCCAGTACGACATCATCAAAGACAACGAACCCAACAACAACAAGGACAAAGCCAAAAACTCTTCTGAGTGCAGTACACCTGAGCATCCGACAGGGGCCTGTTGCGCAGCAAGGTATAGTCAACCAATCGCAACACTGTATTCACGACACATGACCGCAGAAGCATTTCGGTGATGGCGTGGGGGTCATTTTTGGACCTCATACATTCTCCCTCTTGCAGATGCCCAAGAACAACAACAACAACAACAGCAGGATAACGTCTGTCAACGTCATCGAGGGTGTGATTGCCAGGATGGATCTTTGTGAACCCAAACTGTTCTCACAAGCGTCCAGGCCCATGTTTAGGTCCCACCTGTTTTATCAGGACGAGGGCCAGCGCTACGGCTCATCTCCAGGGGTCCGTCCCATCTTTCAGAGAGTCTGCAGCACTGTGGCGAAACTTCAGCGCGGCCGCCATGTGGGCCGCAGCTGCCACACACCGCCGCAGGCAGCAGGTATTAGGGCCGGATGGCTGCAGTGGCGGGGGATCTGTAGATAGGCTTCCTGTGAAAACTGACCCCAAACCCAGGGGTTTCCAGCTGCTGGGTCGCACCCGAACACGTGACAAAACTGTACATTCATCTCTTCTGCATATTCGCTTCACATGCAATTTTCTACACTTTTCGAGGAGAAACGCTTCATGATCAATTTCATCCATTTATACTTGAGGGCATCTGTAATCTGCGCGTAGATATAGACTGAGACAAGCCGAGCGGGTTTGTTCGATGACGATCAGGACAATCTCAGAAGCAATGATAATGGACGGCTTTGCTCGGATGAGGCTGGACTTCGTGGACATTTACAGGAGAAGGATTCTTTTCTGTGGAGTCGCTGAAGAGCTTGTCGGAGCCACTTTATTAGGTACCAGTTCAATTGTTTGCTAACACAAACAGCGAATCAGCCAATCACATCTTTAGATCAATGCATGGAGGCATGTAGACAAGGTCAAGACAACTTGCTGAAGTTCAAACTAGCAGCAGGATGGTGAAAAAAAGAGATGGTCTGTTTAGAGTAGTTCAGAACCTGCTGATCTGCTGGGATTTTCACCCTCAACCATCTCCAGATTTACAGAGAATGGTCCCAAAATCAGTTGTGTTGAGGAAAAGGGATGAGAGGAGACTGGGCAGACTGGTTCATGATGATAGAAAGGTAACAGCCACTCAAACAACCCCTGGTTCCAACCAAGGAGTGAAGAGCAGCATCTCTGAAGGAACAACATGCTGAAGCAGATGGGCTACAGCAGCAGAAGATGGTTCCCCTCCTGTCAGCCAAGAACAGGACAGCATAATTCAGGGTGGGGGGATTTTCTTGGTACATTTTGGGCCCCTCCGCACCAACTGAGCATTGTTTCAGCACCTCAGCCTACCTGAGTATCGTTCCTGAGCATCCTCCTCCCTTTATGACCACAGTGGACCATCTTCTGATGGCTGCTTCCAGGGGGATAATGAACCATGTCACAAAGCTCAGATCATCTCAAACTGGTTTCTGGAACATGACACAGTCACCAGATCTCTGTCCACTAGAGCACCACTGGGATGTGGTGGCCCAGGAGATTCCCATCGTGCCATGAAGAATTCAGGCAGTTCTGAAGGTCAAAGTGAGTCCAACCTTCTTTAAGCTGAACCTAATAAAGTGGCCGGTGAAGGTAGCTCAGCAATAACGGGAAATTCTTGGAGGCAGACCTGCCAGCATGCAATGAAAACACGAACAGAGCGCACATTTACTCCGTCTGAGGAAAAGAAATTTAAATTTAAAAAAAAATGTCAATGCTTTTGAAAAACTTTAACTCCACCCTGACTTTTATCCTCATGGCATGAACAGAAGGGCTTCTATCAAGACTTTATAAACCACAAAGCCAACATTTGTACTGAAGATGGCAAAATAAAAGTGACCAGCACGGTCCACTGTGGCCGAGGTGGATTTGTGGACGGTAAAGGGTGTGTTTGAGGGCCCATTCAATCTCAGTAGTGCTGCCTTAACGACAGTTTATCTTCAGTCATTGTGGGATAAAAGGGAAACACTCAACGTAACCGGCCATAACTCCTTAGCTTTCATACGTCCAGATGTGTGAATACGCGAGCTGCGACATTCAATGTGTAAATACATTTTGTTGAGGAGCCTCATATGTATTGAGCGCTAACATAGAATACGACTTATTTAAACCCGATTTTATTACGTCGCTTTCATAGAGGAGCCGTCTCATAGCACTGTGCTGTCATTTTTAAGGTAAGACTTTGCGATGTGTAATGATCTGAAGAGAGTAGACCTGTCTATGGTGGCCATATTTCCAGCAAAGGCCAGTCAAGTAAAACGTAATGAACGCTGTGGGCAGCCTCCAGGCAGGGGGGGCCCGATCCAGTCCTCGAGGGCCACAGACAAGCTGGGTTTTGTCTTCTACCAAGTTCCTAGAGGAAGCTTTTTCTACCTGGTAGGAGTAAAACCCGGCTCTTCTGTTTCCCTCGAGGACTGGATCGGGCCCCCCCTGCCTGGAGCAATTCATACGATGCTTAATGATGGAAAACAAAATATATTCATTGCGTAGTTATGCTTTTGTGCTCTGCCACATGATGCACTGTTCAGTACTTCTCTAAGACCTTCAGCAACAAAAGTCCAAATACATTTCTGGATGATTTCTATACCGACAATTTCCAGTAAAAGTAATTCTCACCGTCATTCCCCAAAGGAATGGAAAAACAGTAAATCTCTCAGGAGCTACATTTGCAAAACATACTTCAAATAAAAAGAATTTAAATGTTAAAACTGTCAAAGCAACTTCATTCTGTTGTATTCTAAAATATTCACTTTCCACCCATTGTGTTGCCAGTGATCTATTTTAATGTGCAGCGCTGAACATCCTGTTTTTATAGCTAATTGTCCAGTTCTCACCTTTTGCGTAGCGCCCTGAAACGCATCCATTCACTCATTCTGACAGGGACATTTGACAAGACTGACAAGGTCCTCTGGGGAAATATGAAGCTGCTCCAGATGTTGTCATCACCATCTGTCCCCCGACATCACTGCAGGCAGATTGATTATCCTGGTATCCGTCCAAATCCCAACCCCTTAACGGTTGTGGCCTTCAGCATCCTGTCAGTCCTTTTTAAAGCTCTTGGCACAAGTGCAAACTTCTTCCAAAAAATGTCCATGAAGCCTTTAATGGTGCGGACACTCCTGCAGTTTAATATCACCCAACTCTGATGCTGGAGAACTGTGGAAATCGCCCTCGTTTGAGTCATTTCTAGCTTCCAGAACATGTTTTCTAAACCCCATAACGGGGCCACCAATTTCATTTAAGACTATTAAACCAGTTCAGCATCTATACATGACTGTTTTATACACTGCAGTGACAAAAAAAGGCAGCCTCGTTTGGTTTTACCGACTGTTACTCACAGACAAGTTCCGTTCCAGTTCTAGAAACATGCAGATTTCCACCAGAATCATACTGAGAAACTCGATGTCTTTTATTACTGAGGGGTTGGACTATCCCATGATAGACAGGTGAACAAAAGGAAGGAGGAATTACAGAAAAATGACTGGTGCCGTGTTTATATTCACCGTACCGCAGTTGCTTCAAGAGGGCTAGCATGGTTTAACCATTATGCACAAGATTCTGCTTATTATGAAGGATGTGGTGTACGCTTACTTGTGTATGCTTCAAAACAATAAAACTATTTTCCACAGCTGTTTTTAAGCTCTTGACTTCTTCAGTCTGCGCTGTAGATCTTCGATGATCATAAAGAGCAAATGGGCGCATTAGGAAAAAGGCCAACCCACCCGCACCCGGAGGTCCTGCGAGACCCGTCACAGAACGTGTCATCGGGCTTTCACTCGCTTATGTTCCTCCTAAGGCTGGAAACAGGCTTCCCCCACGTTATGTGCAGACAGGAGTGCTTTGCATGCATACTTTAAGAGCCTGAATTATTCAGTGGATGAGAGCCGTGCTGGAAAGTGGGTTTCCATACGTCTGCCCATCTGCACCTGTGCAGCGCCGACGTTCTACCAAGACTCTGCAAACAGCAACAAAGTGGCCACAGTAAAAACTGGTGGAACAGGCAGGGCTTTATTTTGAGCATTTCTTAAATTTGACCAGAAAACAAAAGATCTTGCCAGTTTCTGAGACCAAAAAATAAAAGAATTTTGGAACCATTGTGTCAATTCTAAATAGCAAAACAGATTTGACTTCTCTCAAATTCCAAAAGCGTCTCTTGATTCACAGCATACAGCTACAGAACTGTAGCGTGTCCGCTGTGGAATGTGACCCAACGTCTGACCTCCAGCAGAGCTTCTATATGCAAAAAACAACCAAACCATTCGTGAAGAATAAACAAGCACATTAGAAAAAACATGATTATTCCAACAACAACAACAACAACAACAACAACAACAAACACACACAAAAAGAGCTTAAACAGTGCTTTGGCTGCTCATATAGCAAAAGCATGAGCTGGTAATCAGGAATAACTACAATGACTCCGAAAGTCTTTCAAGACGTTGGCGAAGCGCTTCCCTGTCCGGCAGTTATTGAGCTGCCACTCCTGCAGAGTCACCGACGGTCTCAGGTATCGAAAACGTCGTTGGTAGTTCCTACAAACAAGTGCCAAATCAGACAATTCCGTAAGTAAGATTATGACAAAAAACACAACTTTCGACGCCGCGACAGCCGTGTACCTGGATGTGAGGTCAGAGGGATGCTGCGGCTGGGAAGTGCTGCTGCCTGGAGGGCAGTTGGTCTCAGTCATTAGGTCCAGCAGCTCGGTCATCACATCTAGCAGATAAAAGAGCTTTTAACTGGAAAAAATATCAAAACACTTAAAAATACATATTAAAACACTCACTAGCTGTTCTCAAATACAGAAAGCTGGGGGGTATTTTGGAAAACAAGTTTGACAAAACAAGTTAAAATTAGAATATTAATGTAGTAAAAGAATGTTTGTTTTCACTCAAATATCCAGGAAAAAAATTTCCTTTAAGAACTTCAACACCGAGTTACACACAAGCCCAATGAGCAACTGAAGCAGTCATTAATTGAGCTCCGCTAATGAGTCGTCATGTTGCCAAATCACCTTATCTTTGTGGAAGAACAGGAATATTCTGGGTAAAAAGCACAGAGCTGAGACAAAATCCTACCCTTGCGCCCTCCTTGATTGCCACTGACGTGTTTTTTGACTGAATCAAGATAGACGCGTTTCTCATGTGCCCAGTCCATTTCGCTGCTGAATAAGGAAAACATTGAATAATTAAAGTATATTAGTTGCCTAATTTCTCTGAGTTCCACCGGTTTGTCATGCCTTCAATACCGTTATAATGGTGCTGTATTTCCACCTAGTGGCGGGACAGCGTATTACCACTCAAGGGAGTGGCAGAAACCCCCTAGTGGCGAGATGGCGTATTACCGTCGGTCCATGGTATCTCGTGAAGGATTTCCTGATGAATTAGTCGGTTGATCAGGAAGCAAGTCGACAGATTTTACCTTCAATAATACAAAAGTTGCACCTGAATACAATACTGTGCACAGTTATCTGTAAAAACTGAAAATGACAAGTTACCTTCACTTGTAGACGAAATGTGGCCTCATAACTGGTGTCCAGAGTGGAGTCCTGCTCAACAAGCGTGGTCCAATCCCCATGGACAGTCTCCAACATGTGTTCCTGCACCTCCACTGACACCTGCCTCTTTTGCTCCCTACCACAATTTAATTCTACTCGGACACTGGCACACATTGAGGATTGCAGCACTGGGAGGCCTGTATCGGATCGGTCATCATCTAGAGAGCCAACAGCAGCATTCAGGGGCTGCAAAATCGACCCACTTACTATGTGACCATCGTCTGCCAAGAACTCGTCTAGGCGAGACGGTGGTGTTTGCCCATGACTTTCCGACTCTGAACTTCCAGGCCGGAAGCAGGTTTTATGGTTGAGTAGAGGGCTGGAGGAAGATCCAGAGAAAACACAGCGGGAGGTTTTATTCCAAGCATTAAAATCTTTGTTGAAGGGTGAGAAATAACCCTCATCCTCTTCCAGATCTCTCCAACTGACACACTTTTCTTTTGGTTTTACTCTTCTCACGGCTTGCCTGGGCGGTACTGGGGGTAAGATGGGCTGAAATGGACCCCAGCTTTGAGACGCACACTCATCAGCTGCGTCCAAGGGGTCAAAGGTGAATCTGGTTTTTATTCCTGGAGCACGGCCTTGATTTTGAACCTGGTCCCACTTTAACCTGAAAGGCATCCTGGACCCATTATCCCTCCACTTTGAAGGCACATCTCCATAGTGCCAGTGTCCTGCCATGTTGTGAACTGAAACAAAAAGAATATAGATTTTAACCAGTCTTCTTTAGCGTTGTGGAAACAGACACTGTTTTTTTTTGCTCATTTCTCTGTAGAGACAGTGTGTATTTGACATTAAGGCCACACAAATTAGTCGCCTTTTAGGCGTGAGTTTGAATTTTGACCGGAATTAACAGGACAAGAACGCTTAAAGTACAGACTCGCACTTACGAATTAATTAGTTGGTGAGAACTTCTCTAATCTGGGTTCGATGGCGCTGGTGGCTCCATCTAAGACGCGTTTTAAGTAGACATCTGGCTGCAAAGGCTAAACAAAGACCAGCGTTCAGTTTGCAGAAATTACGTCTAATATCTACATATGAATCTATCGTTTTTGTAAGATCAAACACATTAAATTATCGATTGATAACTAGGAGGGATTTATCGGAAGGGTGAGCCAGCTAACACTTTTGAGCTTTAGCCAAGGTTAAGCTAACTCTGCTACTAATATTACACAAAAGGTGACCGTAAACGGGAATTTTCAGTATGCAGAAGTCAATCAATTAATTAATTAACCAGAAAAGCGGAAACGAGAGAAAACGTACCCGCTCTGATACCTGAGCTAACTAATGATGTGGGCGGGGATGCGACGTTCAAATGTAACCACGGGGAGTTAATAAGGGCGGCGGCGCCCAATTACTCACCTTTCTGCCGTCGCAGTTTGAAAAACGCACGTTTTATCGGGGTCCGTGAACGCAACGTGAGAATTAATGAACAATCTGCAGGATGTCAAGTGAGCACTTAACATTAACAGTTGAGACTCGTGCAACAATTAAAGACTCCCTTTTAATGGTCCCGTGAAATTTAACAATCGATTTTTGGAGTTTATATCATGCAGTCAAGGCCAGGTTGGGCTACAAAACAGAAAGAACAGTAAAGTCCTCGTTTATGCCTTTTAGGAGTCAAAACGCACACAGTGCTGATAGTTTATGACAGTGAAATTAGGATTTTAGTTGCAGTATCGCTTCTCCATAGAAGCCTAAACTGAGCGTTTGAATATTAGAGAAACAGAGCGTTCACACAAATAACTGAAGTTTATTAATCCGTTTAGAAAACTGCACATACTTCAGTTACACTCCCATGATCACATTTTCTTTCAGTTTTACCTGTTAAATTTTATCTCCCTGCAAGCGAAGAGATAAACAAAGAATAGGAGACTTATTATATTAACTAAATGGACGTATATGCAGTTTGTGACTGACTTCAGCCACCTTCTGTCTGAAGAGCTTTATGTGTGATTACAGCAGGAAAAGTGATAACAACAAGGATTGGATTTGCACCAGTGTACAACACAGCGCTGTTTCGAGACATCAGTCTTCTTACAGATGTCTGGACGGTGGCGATTCCGGTTAAGGCTTTATCTCGGCACGACTCACCGCCAACTTCTGGACTGGGCCACCAACAAGTAGTTTAAAGTGTACAACATAGACATAAAACAGGATTCTAGGGTCAATGTCACATTGACAACATAGTAACAAATTAAATGATAACCCATGAAACAAACAGCTGTGAAGACAATGAAGCACCTCTGTGATTGATCCACGTGGTCCTTTATTCCCTTAACACAACAGTAATGTTTTCAGTACATGATAAATTTAAATCTCACTGTATATCTCTGACTAAACGCATATTTGTTTTTATATCCTGGTTGAACTCAGATGGACAGTTGTATTAAAAAAAGAAGACTGTGTTGTAACGGTTGTCTCACAGCCCAACTGGACGTTCCATTTATCACCAGTTCTGCATCACCGCGGCTACAGTTTTTACCACCGGCTACAGATATTTGGCAGCAGTAAACGTGAACCTTACCACCGCTGCTCATACAGTGGCTTATGTGTTAGGCACGGCATCAGAGCACTTATTATCGCTGCCGATGGCAAAAAGAAAAAAAAGGGGGGGGGGGGGACAGACAGAGAGACTGACAAAAATGTAAAAAGTGCTGAAGACATTGCCAAACATGGAAGAAGCAAAAGTCTGATGCATTTCTAAAAACAGTAAAATTGATATACATTATTATACTCTGAAATCTATCCATGTTAAGAAATGAAGCCCAGCTTCAACTGTTTCAACAGTTCTCAACACCGAGATGAAAAGAATCAGGGAGGGTGAGAGAACTTGGACCAGAAAAGAGAAGAGAGACACGTGATAAACAGGAAATAGAAGGAAAAATAGGAATATTACTCCATATTTTCTATTGCTATGTAGAGTAAAAACACAATAAAAGGGAATAATCTTGGCTGACTTGTGCATTATTTTGGCTTGAGGATGTCACAAAGTCCAATAGAGGCTGCTGTGACAGTGTGGTCTCAGGTTACAGCATGTTCTTCACACCGCAGGTGGAACCAAAAACTTTCAATTCGCACGTTAGGATACATTTAAAGTTTTTCTTTCTCGTAAAACTGAGCTTCCTGTCTCAAAGTAATAATGGATTATCATTTCTCTTTGTCTGGATGAAGGGTTCCGGTGGTGAGATGGGGCTATTCCCTGCCAGATTCCAAATTCTAAATGGTACCATATATAAATAAAGGATTTGGTCATATTCAAAAGCACATTATATCTGCTGAAGGCAGTTTAAATGTTTAAAACACCCTTTAAAACCTGTAACCAATAACAATAAATACTAACTTGATTATAATTCAGACTCATGGGAAATTTAAAAACAGGTCAGGCTTGTTAATGAGGTGATCTGACTGTGCCTGTTGGATATAAGTGCTCATCTGTCAGAACTGCCTGTTCTCACATAAAAACTGATGTTCATGATGAATAAACCTGCCACAGGCCACAAAGGCGAGCGCACCACACCGATGTGGCACAGGCGGGCATGAAATGAAGATTCTGTACCACCAACGCAGTTCAAAGGGTCAGAAAGTTGTTGCAATTGTCCGCGTTGTGACAAAATGTCCTTTCATTGTAGTGAAGCCACCTTTCTCCTGCAGAAAAGATAATAAAGTGAATGTGCATGGGCACTAGTCCGTCTCATTGTAAACTCTCCCCGCCGGTGGTGGCTGAAGATCGACGCTTGGACACTTCTGTCAGAACTTCTCTGACAGCCAGGATACGGGTGAGCATGCTCTCTAGAGTGGCGCCCTCTAGAGGCTGGGAAGTGAACCAGTGGGAGCTGTTGAGGTCAAGAAATGAATATAAAATATAAATAAACACATTAAAAAAATTACACTAAAGAGAATACAGTCACTATTTTTTGTTCATGTATTTGAAAAGAAATGGAAATGGTTACTTCAGAGCATGCTTGAAGCATTACTAGTGCAGAACCCTAGTCCTGCCCAATGATTGGGATCAGGGAGCAGGTAGGTTTACTCTTGATTCTCTGAGCTGTGATGGACAGTAGGTGTCCTACAGTGACTGGAGTTTTTTCACCTTCCGCTCGTGATGCTATCAGTTTGTGAGGCAAGATCTCCTGTAAGTGAGCAATTTTTGTTGCAAACCAAATCACGGATTCCAGCTTTAATGGAGAGCGAAACGTGTGAAGGTGAAGTAGATAACAGGCTTTAATTTTCAGGTGATCTGTTCATTGAGGAGCCTTGTTATTGTCTACACTATTGCAGCACTTTCTCCAATCTACCAGAACAACCATCTACTGTACATGCCAACAATAGTCATTCATCACTCGCTGTAAACAATGTGTGGACTGACCTGTGCGTGTGCACATTCTGTTCAGGCTGGAGGTAAAACACATCAGTTCTCTTCTTGACTGACTCTGGACTGTTACAGAGAAGACAACCATGAAGGAGAGGCATTCACTCCCATACATTACAGATACTGGATGCTTTTTTCAGAGGCGTAAGCAGCCTAAATTTGAATGCTTGTGTGTACTCCTCACCATCTAGAGAGGTAGAACTCGTACAGTCTGACAGGACATTGCAGGGGGTTGGTCACATTTTGATGCATTTCCAGCTCCTCTGCCGTCTGCCGCTTTCTCAAATGTTCTGCAAACAAGGAAAAGGAGGTTTAAGACCCTGACTTTGATTTTGGACGAGCAAAAAGGCATTTGTGTTACCCTCCGTACCCGTCTCCTGTCTGTGTGGTGTGGCGGTGCTGCTTCTGTGGAGGAGGTAGTTCGCTTTGCCTGTTCGGCTGCAGGCTTTGGAGCAGCGGGTGAAGTTGGTAAAAGAAAGCCTTTGGTGATGCTCCAGGGTGGTGTAACCAAACTTTTTAGTGCAGAAGAAAAGCAACGTGTTGAGCAGCACGATGGGGGAGTAGGCGCCCAACTGCTTACACTCCCACAGGTGGGATTCGGCAACACGAGATGAGACAACACCGCCTTGAGGAAGAAATAAATACTGATGGTCCAGGGTATGTAGGGTATGTGTCCATATTCACAAACAGGTGTTAAGAGAAAACCATTGTTAAATATAAGTTTAAGAGGGAACAAAGGTAACTGATAAATGTTCCATAGAGACAATGGAAGATTGTCACCATGACAATCCCTTTAGATGTGGACCTTAATTATAGCTATAAAGAGATTTAAAGCTTTGAAGCATGAATACAACAATGGTTGGCTGATAGAATTTGAATGGAAATGTGTCATTTGGTTAAGATTCATACCACCAGGTAATAATTTAGGCCTCCAGACTCGCAGCATCTGTGTGATCTCAACAGTGAACTGGTTGTAGAGTGGATCGGTGAAGATGTTCTCTATCCGGCCTTGCATAAACAGGTACTGTCCAATTAAAGCCAGGCAGAGCAGGTGAGGAATCGACGCACAGTCACAGCAATAGAGCCAATTTCCGGATGTAAATGAGTGTTGGTACCTGCTGAATCCCCAGACACAGGTAGAAGATGCTGTCTGGGCTGTACGTCTCCCCGTTCGGCCGCCTAACCTCCTGGATGAATCGAGCTAGTGCGAAGCTTAGTTCCACAGAATTGCACTCAAGGATATCTTCTTTAACATCTACTGGATGGACCAGACCGTAATAATGGTGAACAGTCAGCGAGTTGGAAAGAGAGAAGCCAAGCAGGGACAGGAAGTAGAAAGCAGACTCACTCTGCGGCTGCTGTTTGTCCCGCTGTTGGACCCAGCTCTTCCAGGCTTTAACCCCATACAGGTGGTTCACTTTGGAGGCGGTTGGACTCGACGTGGCGGTGCGGTCCGACAGACCGGTCCGCCTTCGACTCTGGATAGACAGAATAAAAAATAAGCCAAAGGCTTGTCTGTGATTATTCACAGTAATATATATATATATATATATATATATATAGGGAGAGATTTTTTTTCAAAATACATGTAATCAAAATCAGTGATGACATCAAACCATCTACATCTGTAAACATGGACCTCCATAGTAAACCAAGTTCAAAGCATAAGCAACACTAATGTGAAAGCAAATATATTACAAAAATAAAATATTGAATCTTTAAATACTTTAGATCTTGCTTATAAAAAGCCTTATCGGTTTTTAACAGAAGCAGCAAATTAACCCAAAACACTTAATAGGACACTAAATTCTAAAAATCCTTTTAGAAATTAATACAGCATCAAGCACACATTCAAAAATGTATTTAGAATCAATGAAATCACGACTTTACAGTTAATTATTTCTACTAATGGTACAATTCAAGTTAAACAATCCACATCAATCATCATTTTATAGGACTACTTCACATTTATGGATATTAACGTGTTTGGAGGGATAGGTGCAATTAAGTCTACGTGTGATTCATTTATGAGTTCTTGGAAATAAAAACTTGAAAAACAAGATTACCAGGCCAAACAAAGTGTTGTATCTTACAGGTAGAGATTATTCTAAAAAAATTAAGTGTTTTAACCAGTTTTAGAACCTTTGAACACAATTTAGGTCCTTTAATTAAGTGAATACAATCTCGTCAATATGAAAACTACCTGAAGAGACAAAAATATCTGATGTGAGTCTTAGAAAAGTGAAAAACGAACCTTAAGCAATAAGTAATTTGACCCGTCAATAACAGATGTAAAGGTTTAAAACAAATAGCGAAAATGAACAATGCCAACGTCAAAGGAGAGGCAGAAGTTTATGCTTGGTTTGTTTCAGGCAGCTGACAGCAATGGAAACACCAACATTAACAGCGTTACACACAGCAGTGGGTTATATAACATAACATGTTATATCAGCATCATAACATTTAATCCAATACTTGGTAACATGAATCACATTCATTTCTACTTTTAATTTTCATCTGCATATTTTAACTAACAAAATTTAACAAAAGTGCCTTTAATAAATGGGTGTTCATGTATATAAAGTTACGTCTTTACTCAGCAATCATCTCCTTGGTGGTGACGCAAAGCCTCTCTTGGATGGTGCTTCTAAAAAAAGGAGATAGAATGTCAGACAAAATACAAAATAAAATACATCTGGAATATAATGTTCTGGATTAAAAGAAGTGTGCATCCCCTAAATCACTTTAATACACACATAAAGCATGCATTTACATGCAAACGTAAACACCTTAGTCAGTGTCACATGTTTCATTTGTAACTGTGGATAAAGTGGTAAATCTGGAAGATACGTTGACTTCATAGACTTTATAGCTACAGTACATATAACAACCTGCTCTCACATACTCAAAGTTAAGCTTAGCTGAATAAATATCCAAAAATAGATTAAATACGCTCCCATAACTGTTGTTTATGTCATGAAAAATGACATGCTTCGGAATTACTGTTCCACTTTCATAGACAAATAAATAAAACTGTTTTCTAGTCAATACTCACAAGTGTGCTGAGGACTTGCTAAAGAAATGTGTCCTTAGTTGTTCAATTGAGTAGATGGCGCTGTGGCAAAGCTGCTAGGGTCCAAAATTGGGCTCTTGAGGATTGCGCCTATATCCTACTGCAGTGGAATGCAGTTCGGTGTATAAACGGTATAATAATGGAGGGAGAAGCGTGTTCACGGTAATTAAACTAGAGAAGGAAAAGGTTCCCAAGGTTAAGGGGTGTGAGCGTGGTCGTACCCGTTTCCTGCTGGTGAAACAGTCTCTGGGTCTCTTTACTCCCCGCTGTGGTGCCGGCGGCTTCTGATTCAAACGATTCTGTGCACGCTCACAGACAGACAGAGTAGCCGCATGTGTATGAATACTACTAAAGTGGGTGGTGAAGAGGTGGACGAATACAACAATGGAGATCTGCAGCAGACTTCAGTTTGCGTGAGGTCTCACCAGATGGGAAATCAGTCTCCAAGTCCATCATTGGAGAGGACGGGGTTGATGGGAGGTGCTGTTGGCAGGTGGCTCACTCGTCGTGGCGCTCTCCTTCAGCCTGGCGTTAGCTCTGGCATCGCTCATCTCCGTGTTGCCCTCTGAACTTGTAGCAACTGGCGGGCCGGCTTCAGCGCGCCTGACGCTTTCATTGGTTATCGGCGCCCACGGCCTCTGATCTTCCAATATCAGACCCATCTGGTCTGTTTCAGCTGTTCAGGAAAAAGAACAAGGAGCTTAAATTCTGCTCATTAAAGTGAAAACCTTTAAAATCTTGAATCAGCATGGTTGTTGTCTTCTTAACCACTTTAACCTTTCGGGGTCACAGGGAGGGTACACAATGCAGGGCTCACCCCTGGATTAGTCGCCAGGTCATCGCAGAGCCCAATATGAGCAATTGTGGGTTTGGTACCTTGCTCAAGGGTACCGCAGCAGTGCTATGAAGGTGTTCTGGCACCTTCCTTGTTTTGTCTGCACTGGGGGCTCAAACCTAGAACCCTCTGATTCTCAACCCAGTCTCCAACAGCCTGAGCTACCACTCAAAATATAAAATCTAGAAGGAGGAAGGAAACATGCAACATGCTTCTTAATACTACATTTCTACCGGACATTCTGATCCCAAAGTTTTCTTTTTGAGCACCAATAGGATGGGGAAAAAAACCAAAAAATTTATTAAAGTGTGAACCGCCAAGTAGTCAAGAACGAGACCCAACCTGCAGTGGAAGCAGGCACTTGTATAGCTTTTTCCTCCCTCGCTGATAAGGCTCAAACTGGACCGCTGCGTCCTTGCATGTCCTTGACCAGCGGTGAAACCACCATGGGTACTGGAACCTGTAAGAAAACAACAAAAATAAACACAACGGTAGATGAAAACTTTAAACAAGTTCATTATTGTGGCCCAGCAAACTCGCACAAGTACTGAAACATACGGGTACGGGCATCGCCACTGGAACAGGTGTGTGCTGGGAATACAGGTTCATAGGCACTGGGATGAAGACCGGCACTGGGACTGGCACCACTACCACCTTCACTTTCTCCTCTCCTTCTGCAGAGCTACCTGAGGGCTGAGACAATGCTGCACGAGGGAGACACACAGAGGTAGACGTGGACAAGACGAGTGGTGAGCAGCCATGCTGGTAGGCAACGCTGACACATCTTTATGTAAAAAATAAGCTGCCCTTCAATGTTGCTTTGTAAGAGCTGTTTAATGGCACCAGTGTAAATTCCTGTTGCTACTGGAGAAGCATCAAGGGGTAGCTTATTGACTCATGGTGTGACTTTCCTGAGGCAAACAGAAGACATTTTTGGATCTGAGAAGACATGTTTCAGAATGGTCCTCCTCTGCTGGCCCATATGTTGCTTATACAAAACAAAAAAATCAAATTCATCCTTATGTGGAAAATATTTATTGCCTGTTATCCAGAAATTGCATAGATTAAAACAAACAACCGGTCGTGTGTCTGTTTTCTTACAGTCTCCTCAGTTCCATTTCATTATCCGCCATTATTTAAAAATGAAAGCTGCTATCCAACAATAACCAAATTTTCTTCCAATAGAACAAGGACACACAAACATGCAGTTTTAGGCTCTTACCTACAGAAATAATAAAGCACCGGAAATGCAAAAAGATGACAAATAAATGTAAACAGACAGCTGACTTCCTCAGGCAGCAGAAATAACTTAAAAATGTAAACATGGAGGAGTCATAAATGTGACTCCAAAAGTGATTTTATAAACAATCAGCCCCCATAATTTCTGCTTGCATCACAGAAACAATTTGTTGCAGACTTTCTAACTGAACATGTGGGTCACCCTCCAGCAAAAAAACCTATAATAAAGTTTAAAACCTGTGCTTTTAGATCGACACTGTTAGAAAGAGACCCAACTCTTGTAAAGGGAGCTCAGTCATAGCTCAAAGATTCTGGGAATGTCTGGAAAGAATCGGCCATGCTGGAAAAGGTTATTTACCAGCAACTGTTAGGATAAAACAACTGAAGGTTGATGGTGTCCCATAGCACCAACCACCATTTTGAAATGTGCTTTTAAAAACACATGATAAAAGCAGCATAACAGGAAAAGCTTGGGGTGATTGACAGGAATCGGTGAGGTAAAACTGGTTATATTGCATTTGCGTATCTCGTGTGCAGATTTTCCACAGTGGCACGGAAACACAGTTGCTCTTTAATAAAATGATGCAGCTTTGTATCCAGAACACCTCCTGAATAACATTCTTGGATGAGCTCAATTTCAGTCCGCGTGAGCTTCCCTCCTGAAGCTTTGTCACTGCAGTGACCTCCTCGCTGCTCGTGGGAGTCCGCCTCCTGGACCACAAACCCTCTGGCCCTGCATTGTCCAAATTAGTTTGAGCCGACCCATATTTATCATCACGAACGGCACATTTTGGGAAATTTTTAATCTGCACGTGATTCGTATCTTTATGTCGTTTCCATGGCGATGGCGTGCAGATACAGCTGGGTCTAATTCTGTCTGATTTAAGCGGAGGTTCTGACTTCAGCCTGTACGGATAACCACGAAAACACAGTGAGCTGGATGTTGTAGTGATGATTAGCAGCAGTCGTCCTGGTGGTCTCTGAGCTGGGGGGAGGTGCGGCAGAACTTGTCCCCAGATCAGCAGGCTGTGGAAAGAAAAATGTGTGATGCGCTTCACCTCCTAACAAGTGCTTTCAATTCATTCAGAAGCACCGATGTGAGTTTTTCTAATGTTGCTCAATATCAACGCGATGCTAGCTGGCACTTTTTTGGGGGGGATTTAGCACGTTCCACATTAAATAAGCAAGTCTTAGTGGGCTGTGATACTGCGAGGACTTACCTTTTGTTTCCAGTTCAGGTGCTGTTCTGTAGATCAGTCTGGTGTGGTAGACTTCAAAACAGGGCACAGGACAGAGGCTGGGCTCTCCTGAACATGTTTTACAGTAATACAAAGTCTGATTCCCTTGTTTCTCACTCCTCTCCCAGTTCTCTTTGTCTCCACCATTCACTTTATCCAGGTTTAGTCCATTTGTCTCTTCCTCATCCGAGGTTCTGCCAGCCTCCTCCATCTTTTGTTTCTTTTGCTCCTGCTCCTCTTCCGCCGCCGTTTTCCTCTTGTGATGGCAGCACACCTTACAGTCAGAGCCGCTCTCCCGCTTCCCGAGAAAATGGCGTCCTGTTAGGCGCGCAGGTGGGTTTGGCGATGTGGCTGGGGCTGTGGATGCTTCTGCAGACGTCCGGCTGAGGTTCGAGGAGCTATCTAGCTGAGCTGGTGCACTTATTGAAAGAGCTGGTTGTGAAAAATGAATAACGGAATGAACCAAAAGAAAATGAATGAATGGATTTGACGGTGTGTACAAAAGCACACACCATCATGGCGTTAAAAAAAAAAGAAAAGAATGGCTACTAGAAATGCTACTACAGCTCAAGAGGATTATTGGTATGTTACTGCGTGCTGTGAATTCAGTAATCATGCAAATTTGTTACTAGTGCATGTATAAATGTATTCGAAAAATCATGTTTTCTTAGCAAAATGATACCTTTTAAACAGTTGCCTTTTTTAACACCTGGAGTTGAGATACGCTCAAGACAAAGTGTTACAAAGAGCTTTTGAAGCCTCTTTAAGCAGCCAGCACACCTGAAGAGAACCTAGCCTCACGACTCACTCCATTCCTGGCGAAAGGCACACCTTCCGCTAACAAGCTAAACATCTGGGCTAACCCACACCACAATCAGCAACTTGTCTGGTTGAGCGCCGTTTGAACACACAGCAAAATCAGTCCGCTCACTTAAAAGGTTTACACGCCGTGCACTTAAGCCTAACTTTTTTATTCAGTTGTATATTTCAAGTGAAAGGTAAAGAGAAATCTGGGTGCATTATATGTGTGTCATCATAAGCCTAATTTCTTTATTGTGAGTGGAACATCATTGCCGTGTCCCGCTGCCCCTTAATTGATTCAACGCAGCAGAAAATCATTTTGTTTCAAACATCTGTATTGATGGTAGTAGTACCTGGACGATTCAATCGAAGTTCTCTGACAACTGGCAAAAGGTTTTCCTGGTCTGTCGTGAAGGGCCGACACAAAACCGACTTGTTCTTCATTTGACGTCGGCGGGATATAGGCACTAGCATAGCATCGGTCTGGGTGCTGGCCCTGCACACAGCCAACGAAAATACAGCGATTCTAAGTCCATCCAAGACCAGCTTCGTAGTCATCTTTTGGAGTCAGGGTTAGTACCGTGTATATACTCACATGGTCGAGGTTCTTGCCATCGTTGGCGGATGGAAGGGCCCCTAAAAAGAACAAGAATCTGATAGTATAAACGGAGTTCACTGAACAAACATATAATAATGTTTTTAATTGCTTTTGAGAAAGGGAAACGCAAAGGTTTCACTTGTTTTTAAGTAGACATTGACCAACCCGATCTCTGCAAATCCTCATTTTACATCCACTGTGCTAAGGTGGCAAAAGTGAAAGAAAAGTCTTGCTGTCTAAATACGGAACACTTGGTGTTCTAGAACGCCCCACGTGGTTACGTGTATGAACTAACCAGTCAAAGCAGTATCTGCTGACACACTGGGCTGAGCGGCAGAGCCGTTGGCCAGTGACACCACATCAGCTATGACAGGATTCATCTTTGAGGAATGGTTAGAGTGGACTGGAGCTGGAAAAAATGATGAGCACACCTAAGTTAGAACCAATTTTGTTTTGTTTTATTTTGTTGCGGAATTTTTTTTAAACTGGCTTGTATCGTCATTACATGTCCTGGGTGTACACTTCGGCTGAACAGATTGCCGTTTTAATTTGTACCCAAACTGAATTTGCGGTTTCTAGCAGTAGTTGCTTGGCCCAAGCCCGGTGTGACGCAACGGTTCACCTGCTGGAGTCTGTTGCTCCGTTCCAATACCGTTGCTGTGGCGGCTTTTCTCAAAATGCATGTAGCAGTAGTGCAGCATGCAGGACAGGTTGCAGAAATTACGGACAGACCCCAAACACTGCAGCTTCTCGGTCATGTAGCCCTGCTTCCTGCAGCCGTCGCATCTCGCCATCTGAATGGGGCGCGCCATGAGAAGGGAAAGAAAGATTAGGAATAGACAGTCAACACACACCAGTTCAACTACATGCCAACTTGTGTTGAGACTCCTTACCCCATAATACAACACAGTGTACTGGGACATGCAGTGGGGTTTACAGAACTCCTCCATTCTGCCTCCATAGTGGCTGTGGAGCATCTTCAGGCTGAAGCCAGAGCAGTAAGTGCAGGGACGCCAGGGATGGGCGTTATTACGAGATGTTAGCTCATACCTAAAGAGCAGCTTACAGTCTGGAACACAAGTTAAGGGGACAAACTCAACATACGGTAGTTACAGAGCTATTATTGTATCCTCATGTCATCGTATAAACTAGCAAAATTCCGCACACAGACTGCAAAATGTGACAAGGAATGTCAGACTAATAAAAAAATTCCAACTTGAGATGCGGAGGAAAATCCAAGTCAAATGACCTTTTCAACATGCATTTTTATCCAGCAGGGAGCCTGGAGTCTGCATCTTAAATTCACCATTTTCAATTGTTAAATTGCTTGAATTTACTAAATGGGCCATGTTTGGGAAAAGGACATCAGCAAGAGCTGGAGCTCAAAGAGGAACTAAGCTCAGACTAAAATCCTTTGAAGCCAAAATTTTCTTAAATTTCAAGGAAAAAAACCCTCAAAAACTAGTTTCCCCAGAATAAAAACAGTTAAAAATTTAAGAAGTCACTTTATCTGGTGCCATGTCCCGAGAATGAGATGGAGAACCCTCTCCTTACAGCCCACGATGTGTCGCTGTGGTGAATGTTTTGCTCAAATATCTGTCCCACTATTAAGACATAATTCAACAGGTGCATTAGCCAAAACTGATGTTTACTCACTTTCACTGCAGAACATTAGGTCCTGTTGGTTATAGCTGATGGTGTCAAACAACACCTTTTCCTGTTTACAGTGCTCACACGTGGCCAAGATGTTCCTCTGGGTTTTATATTGGTCACAGCATGTCCGACTACAGAACATAGAGATGCGACCCTGCAGAACGGAAAGAGATGATGCCGTTAGCTGTGTGGGCTTCAGTTCAACTACGCCCCCGTTATTTCCTTACTTGGTGACTGAAAAGCACTGGTTTAATGGTGAATTGTTTGTTGCACTGGTGGCAGGTCAGCTTGGAAAGGTCACTGGCCCCACCCTCTGCTGGTTTCTGCAGCACGTCTGCAGGTGCTTTGGCCTGAGCTTGGCCTGGGAGGGAGGGAAAAGACAGGGCCGTGCAGGACGGGACCAGTGGGGGCACCGAGGTGTGATTGGGATGGTGACCCTGGTGGGGGTTGAAGACAAGTCCTGGGGGACGGGGGGAGTGAGTTGGCAGGGGATCCTTGTCTGAGTACAGAATGGTCCCTGCAAGGGGAGATTCCATTCACCAGGTCTGAATTTGAGTGTGTCCGGATTTCTGTTCAAACACCAAGGAAAATTGACAAGAATATCAGAAACATGAAAACAGACATTGCACCATTTGGAATTGCGCATCAAAAAGGCCCGTCTAACATACCCTGTATGTCAGAACACATTCATAGGAGCAGAAATTGCGAATGGTGCCGTCGACCATGGCCAGGTGGTACTGAGGAACGGCTGAAACCTTACAGTGGCAGCAGGGAAACGCAGCACCTGCGGGAAATGAAGACACCTTAGAACGCAAGTACTAACCAGCGCTGTGGGTTCTAAAGCACGCTTTAACAAAGGTCATGTGATCTGTGTACGTCTGATCAAACTGGACTTTCCAGTATCACAGTCCTGCACTTACATTGACACAGAAGAGATTGTTTCATGCATGCTACAATCAAATTTATTAATAATAATGGACTCTCACTGCGTCACTCACCACTAAGGATGTGTTGGGCTGGTCGACTTTGTTCCACGCAAGCGCTCGAACAGTAGAGTTGAATTTTGCCCTTTTGATCTCGCTCAATGAGGGTGGACGCCACGATCGCCGCCTTGTGACAGTTGGCACACTCCACCATCTTCCTGCATGTCTGGATAATAACACATTTCAACGCTTGACGAACCTGGATCTGGATTTAATGTTGCTGCATATTTTCTCAGCGTTTTATAGTTTATCCTGCCGTGTCGTCGGTGAGCAAACATGTGAGAGGGAATGCTTTGAGACAAACCTGTTTGTATGTACTGACGCATGTGGGACCACAGAAGTTCAGCTCTGTTCGTTCAATTGTGAGCGTCTGACAGGACCCCGAGTTGCTATTGCAATAAAGGCCGCAGCCTTCGCAGCAGTTCATGGCCAACTGCCGAATCTTGCGCCATGTTACAAAACAGGCGTTACTACAGAGTCTGTGCAGACGACCTTGATGGTTGACCTCATGCTCAATCTGCAAACGTACAAAGATACAATGAATAATTCCTCAGATTTTCACTCAGGAAACCGGCCTGGCCTCTCTTACCCGGTTGGAAATCTTGCAGACGCTGCAAGCAGATCTCTCGGACTGTTTGTCCACTGGCTTCTCAGGTAACTTCTCGGGCTTTTTCTCTGGTTTTTATCAGTCCATTTATCAGGGG